>NW_026947611.1:600000-830000 GCF_034190915.1 Cavia porcellus | reverse complement strand
CCCATACAATGCGCACCACCCCGTGAAATTTTTCTCACTCCTACTAGTGAATGTAATGTAACACACAGCCATACAATGCGCACCACCCCGTGATGTTTTTCTCACTCCTACTAGTGAATGTAATGGAACACACACCCATACAATGCGCACCACCCCGTGATGTTTTTCTCACTCCTACTAGTGAATGTAATGTAACACACACCCATACAATGCGCACCATCCCGTGATGTTTTTCACAAACCTATCCTATATGGCCACTGCATGTTCCGTGACCTCCCCATGGTGGCCACCCCGCTGTGCTTTTCTCCATCCTACATTGCCAAGCACTGCCTATCCTAATTCAGAACCTCCGATTCACACCACCCCGTGATGTTTTTCTCACTCCTACTAGTGAATGAAATGTAACACACACCCATACAATGCGCACCACCCTGTGATGTTTTTCTCACTCCTACTAGTGAATATAATGTAACACACACCCATACAATGCGCACCACCCCGCGATGTTTTTCAGAAACCTATCCTACTTTGCCACTGCATGTTCCCTGACCTCCCCATGTTGACCACCGCGAGGTGCTTTTCTCCATCCTACATTGCCACTCACTGCCTATCCTAATTCAGACCCTCCGATTCACAGCACCCCGTGATGTTTTTCTCACTCCTCGTAGTGAATGTAATGTAACACACACCCATACAATGCGCACCACCCCGTGATGTTTTTCTCACTCCTACTAGTGAATGTAATGTAACACACACCCATACAATGCGCACCACCCCGTGATGTTTTTCTCACTCCTAGTAGTGAATGTAATGTAACACACACCCATACAATGCGCACCACCCCGTGATGTTTTTCTCACTCCTACTAGTGAATGTAATGTAACACACACCCATACAATGGGCACCACCCCGTGATGTTTTTCAGAAACCTCTCCTGCATTGCCACAGCATGTTCCCTGACCTCCCCATGCTGACCTCCCCGCAGTGCTTTTCTCCATCCTACATTGCCACTCACTGCCTATCGTAATTCAGACCCTCCGATTCATACCACCCCGTGATGTTTTTCTCACTCCTACTAGTGAATGTAATGTAAAACACACCCATACAATGCGCACCACCCCGTGATGTTTTTCTCACTCCTACTAGTGAATGTAATGTAACACACACACATACAATGCGCACCACCCCGTGATGTTTTTCTCACTCCTACTAGTGAATATAATGTAACACACACCGATACAATGCTCACCACCCCGTGATTTTTTTCTCACTCCTACTAGTGAATCTAATGTAACACACACCCATACAATGCGCACCACCCCGTGATGTTTTTCTCACTCCTACTAGTGAATGTAATGTAACACACACCCACACAATGCACACCACCCCGCGATGTTTTTCTCACTCCTACTAGTGAATGTAATGTAACACACACCCATACAATGCGCACCACCCCGTGATGTTTTTCTCACTCCTACTAGTGAATCTAATGTAACACACACCCATACAATGCGCACCACCCCGTGATGTTTTTCTCACTCCTACTAGTGAATCTAATGTAACACACAACCATACAATGCGCACCACCCCGTGATGTTTTTCTCACTCCTACTAGTGAATGTAATGTAACACACACCCATACAATGCGCACCACCCCGTGATTTTTTTCTCACTCCTACTAGTGAATGTAATGTAACACACACCCATACAATGCGCACCACCCCGTGATGTTTTTCTCACTCCTACTAGTGAATGTAATGTAACACACACCCATACAATGCGCACCACCCCATGATGTTTTTCTCACTCCTACTAGTGAATGTAATGTAACACACACCCATACAATGCGCACCACCCCGTGATGTTTTTCTCACTCCTACTAGTGAATGTAATGGAACACACACCCATACAATGCGCACCACCCCGTGATGTTTTTCTCACTCCTACTAGTGAATGAAATGTAACACACACCCATACAATGCGCACCACCCTGTGATGTTTTTCTCACTCCTACTAGTGAATATAATGTAACACACACCCATACAATGCGCACCACCCCGCGATGTTTTTCAGAAACCTATCCTACTTTGCCACTGCATGTTCCCTGACCTCCCCATGTTGACCACCGCGAGGTGCTTTTCTCCATCCTACATTGCCACTCACTGCCTATCCTAATTCAGACCCTCCGATTCACAGCACCCCGTGATGTTTTTCTCACTCCTCGTAGTGAATGTAATGTAACACACACCCATACAATGCGCACCACCCCGTGATGTTTTTCTCACTCCTACTAGTGAATGTAATGTAACACACACCCATACAATGCGCACCACCCCGTGATGTTTTTCTCACTCCTACTAGTGAATGTAACGTAACACACACCCATACAATGCGCACCACCCCGTGATGTTTTTCTCACTCCTAGTAGTGAATGTAACGTAACACACACCCATACAATGCGCACCACCCCGTGATGTTTTTCTAACTCCTACTAGTGAATGTAATGTAACACACACCCATACAATGCGCACCACACCTTGATGTTTTTCTCACTCCTACTAGTGAATGTAATGTAACACACACCCATACAATGCGCACCACCCCGTGATGTTTTTCTCACTCCTATTGGTGAATGTAATGTAACACACACCCATACAATGCGCACCACCCCGTGTTGTTTTTCTCACTCCTACTAGTGAATGTAATGTAACACACACGCATACAATGAGCACCACCCCGCGATGTTTTTCAGAAACCTATCCTACATTGCCACTGCATGTTCCCTGACCTCCCCATGCTGACCACCCCGAGGTGCTTTTCTGCATCCTACATTGCCACTCACTGCCTATCCTAATTCAGACCCTCCGATTCACACCACCCCGTGATGTTTTTCTCACTCCTACTAGTGAATGTAATGTAACACTCACCCTTACAATTCTCACCATCCCGTGATGTTTTTCTCACTCCTACTAGTGAATGTAATGTAACACACACCCATACAATGCGCACCACCCCGTGATGTTTTTCAGAAACCTATCCTGCATTGCCACAGCATGTTCCCTGACCTCCCCATGCTGACCTCCCCGCAGTGCTTTTCTCCATCCTACATTGCCACTCACTGCCTATCGTAATTCAGACCCTCCGATTCAAACCACCCCGTGATGTTTTTCTCACTCCTACTAGTGAATGTAATGTAACACACACACATACAATGCGCACCACCCCGTGATTTTTTTCTCACTCCTACTAGTGAATGTAATGTAACACACACCCATACAATGCGCACCACCCCGTGATGTTTTTCTCACTCCTACTAGTGAATGTAATGTAACACACACCCACACATTGCACACCACCCCGCGATGTTTTTCTCACTCCTACTAGTGAATGTAATGTAACACACACCCATACAATGCGCACCACCCCGTGATGTTTTTCTCACTCCTACTAGTGAATCTAATGTAACACACACCCATACAATGCGCACCACCCCGTGATGTTTTTCTCACTCCTACTAGTGAATCTAATGTAACACACAACCATACAATGCGCACCACCCCGTGATGTTTTTCTCACTCCTACTAGTGAATGTAATGTAACACACACCCATACAATGCGCACCACCCCGTGAAATTTTTCTCACTCCTACTAGTGAATGTAATGTAACACACACCCATACAATGCGCACCACCCCGTGATGTTTTTCTCACTCCTACTAGTGAATGTAATGTAACACTCACCCATACAATGCGCACCACCCCGTGATGTTTTTCTCACTCCTACTAGTGAATGTAATGTAACACACACCCATACAATGCGCACCACCCCGTGATGTTTTTCTCACTCCTACTAGTGAATGTAATGTAACACTCACCCATACAATGCGCACCACCCCGTGATGTTTTTCTCACTCCTACTAGTGAATGTAATGTAACACTCACCCATACAATGCGCACCACCCCGTGATGTTTTTCTCACTCCTACTAGTGAATGTAACGTAACACACACCCATACAATGCGCACCACCCCGTGATGTTTTTCTCACTCCTACTAGTGAATGTAATGTAACACACACCCATACAATGCGCACCACCCCGTGATGTTTTTCTAACTCCTACTAGTGAATGTAATGTAACACACACCCATACAATGCGCACCACACCTTGATGTATTTCTCACTCCTACTAGTGAATGTAATGTAACACACACCCATACAATGCGCACCACCCCGTGATGTTTTTCTCACTCCTATTAGTGAATGTAATGTAACACACACCCATACAATGCGCACCACCCCGTGATGTTTTTCTCACTCCTACTAGTGAATGTAATGTAACACACTCCCATACAATGCGCAGCACCCCGTGATGTTTTTCAGAAACCTATCCTATATTGCTACTGCATGTTCCCTGACCTCCCCATGCTGACCACCCCGCTGTGCTTTTCTCCATCCTACATTGCCAATCACTGCCTATCCTAATTCAGACCCTCTGATTCACACCACCACGTTATGTTTTTCTCACTCCTACTAGTGAATGTAGTGTAACACACACCCATACAATGCGCACCACCCCGCGATGTTTTTCTCACTCCTACCAGTGAATGTAATGTAACACACACCCATAAAATGCGCACCACCCCGCGATGTTTTTATCACTGCTACTAGTGAATGTAATGTAACACACACCCATACAATGCGCACCACCCCGTGATGTTTTTCTCACTCCTACTAGTGAATGTAATGTAACACACACCCATACAATGCGCACCACCCCGTGATGTTTTTCTCACTCCTACTAGTTAATGTAACACACACCCATACAATGCGCACCACCCCGTGATGTTTTACTCACTCCTACTAGTGAATGTAATGTAACACACACCATACAATGCGCACCACCCCGTGATGTTTTTCTCACTCCTACTAGTGAATGTAATGTAAAACACACCCATACAATGCGCACCACCCCGTGATGTTTTTCTCACTCCTGCTTGTGAAAGTAATGTAACACACACCCATACAATGCGCACCACCCCGTGATGTTTTTCTCACTCCTACTAGTGAATGTAAAGTAACACACACCCATAAATGTGCACCACCCCGTGATGTTTTTCTCACTCCTACTAGTGAATGTAATGTAACACACACCCATACAATGCGCAACCCCCCGTGATGTTTTTCTCATTCCTACTAGTGAATCTAATGTAACACACACCCATACAATGCGCACCACCCCGCGATGTTTCTCAGAAACCTATCCTACATTGCCACTGCATGTTCCCTGACCTCCCCATGCTGACCACCCCGCGGTGCTTTTCTCCATCGTACATTGCCACTCACTGCCTATCCTAATACAGAACCTCCGATTCACACCACCCCGTGATGTTTTTCTCACTCCTACTAGTGAATGTAACGTAACACACACCCATACAATGCGCACCACCCCGTGATGTTTTTCTCACTCCTACTAGTGAATATAATGTAACACACACCCATACAATGCGCACCACCCCGTGATGTTTTTCTCACTCCTACTAGTGAATGTAATGTAACACACACCCATACAATGCGCACCACCCTGTGAAATTTTTCTCACTCCTACTAGTGAATGTAATGTAACACACACCCATACAATGCGCACCACCCCGCGATGTTTTTCAGAAACCTATCCTACATTGCACTGCATGTTCCCTGACCTCCCCATGTTGACCACCGTGAGGTGCTTTTCTCCATCCTACATTGCCACACACTGACTATCCTAATTCAGACCCTCCGATTCACAGCACCACGTGATGTATTTCTCAATCCTCGTAGTGAATGTAATGTAACACACACCCATACAATGCGCACCACCCCGTGATGTTTTTCTCACTCCTACTAGTGAATGTAATGTAACACACACCCATACAATGCGCACCACCCCGTGATGTTTTTCTCACTCCTACTAGTGAATGTAATGTAACACACACCCATACAATGCGCACCACCCCGTGATGTTTTTCTCACTCCTAGTAGTGAATGTAATGTAACACACACCCATACAATGCGCACCACCCCGTGATGTTTTTCTCACTCCTACTAGTGAATGTAATGTAACACACACCCATACAATGCGCACCACACCTTGATGTTTTTCTCACTCCTACTAGTGAATGTAATGTAACACACACCCATACAATGCGCACCACCCCGCGATGTTTTTCAGAAACCTATCCTACATTGCCACTGCATGTTCCCTGAGCTCCCCATGCTGACCACCCCGAGGTGCTTTTCTCCATCCTACATTGCCACTCACTGCCTATCCTAATTCAGACCCTCCGATTCACACCACCCCGTGATGTTTTTCTCACTCCTACTAGTGAATGTAGTGTAACACTCACCCTTACAATTCTCACCACCACGTGATGTTTTTCTCACTCCTACTAGTGAATGTAATGTAACACACACCGATACAATGCGCACCACCCCGTGATTTTTTTCTCACTCCTACTTGTGTATCTAATGTAACACACACCCATACAATGCGCACCACCCCGTGATGTTTTTCTCACTCCTACTAGTGAATGTAATGTAACACACACCCATACAATGCGCACGACCCCTTGATGTTTTTCTCACTCCTACTAGTGAATGTAATGTAACACACACCCATACAATGCGCACCATCCCGTGATGTTTTTCTCACTCCTACTAGTGAATGTAATGTAACACACACCCATACAATGCGCACCACTCCGTGATGTTTTTCTCACTCCTCGTAGTGAATGTAATGTAACACACACCCATACAATGCGCACCACCCCGTGATGTTTTTCTCACTCCTACTAGTGAATGTAATGTAACACACACCCATACAATGCGCACCACCCCGTGATGTTTTTCTCACTCCTACTAGTGAATGTAATGTAACACACACCCATACAATGCGCACCACCCCGTGATGTTTTTCTCACTCCTACTAGTGAATGTAATGTAACACACACCCATACAATGCGCACCACCCCGTGATGTTTTTCTCACTCCTACTAGTGAATGTAATGTAACACACTCCCATACAATGCGCAGCACCCCGTGATGTTTTTCAGAAACCTATCCTATGTTGCTACTGCATGTTCCCTGACCTCCCCAAGCTGACCACCCCGCTGTGCTTTTCTCCATCCTACATTGCCAATCACTGCCTATCCTAATTCAGACCCTCTGATTCACACCACCACGTTATGTTTTTCTCACTCCTACTAGTGAATGTAGTGTAACACACACCCATACAATGCGCACCACCCCGCGATGTTTTTCTCACTCCTACTAGTGAATGTAATGTAACACACACCCATAAAATGCGCACCACCCCGCGATGTTTTTCTCACTGCTACTAGTGAATGTAATGTAACACACACCCATACAATGCGCACCACCCCGTGATGTTTTTCTCACTCCTACTAGTGAATGTAATGTAACACACACCCATACAATGCGCACCACCCCGTGATGTTTTTCTCACTCCTACTAGTGAATGTAATGTAACACACACCCATACAATGCGCACCACCCCGTGATGTTTTACTCACTCCTACTAGTGAATGTAATGTAACACACACCATACAATGCGCACCACCCCGTGATGTTTTTCTCACTCCTACTAGTGAATGTAATGTAAAACACACCCATACAATGCGCACCACTCCGTGATGTTTTTCTCACTCCTGCTTGTGAAAGTAATGTAACACACACCCATACAATGCGCACCACCCCGTGATGTTTTTCTCACTCCTACTAGTGAATGTAAAGTAACACACACCCATAAATGTGCACCACCCCGTGATGTTTTTCTCACTCCTACTAGTGAATGTAATGTAACACACACCCATACAATGCGCAACACCCCGTGATGTTTTTCTCATTCCTACTAGTGAATCTAATGTAACACACACCCATACAATGCGCACCACCCCGCGATGTTTCTCAGAAACCTATCCTACATTGCCACTGCATGTTCCCTGACCTCCCCATGCTGACCACCCCGCGGTGCTTTTCTCCATCGTACACTGCCACTCACTGCCAATCCTAATACAGAACCTCCGATTCACACCACCCCGTGATGTTTTTCTCACTCCTACTAGTGAATGTAATGTAACACACACCCATACAATGCACACCACCCCGTGATGTTTTTCTCACTCCTACTAGTGAATATAATGTAACACACACCCATACAATGCACACCACCCCGTGATGTTTTTCTCACTCCTACTAGTGAATGTAATGTAACACACACCCATACAATGCGCACCACCCCGTGAAATTTTTCTCACTCCTACTAGTGAATGTAATGTAACACACACCCATACAATGCGCACCACCCCGCGATGTTTTTCAGAAACCTATCCTACATTGCACTGCATGTTCCCTGACCTCCCCATGTTGACCACCGCGAGGTGCTTTTCTCCATCCTACATTGCCACACACTGACTGTCCTAATTCAGACCCTCCGATTCACAGCACCACGTGATGTTTTTCTCACTCCTCGTAGTGAATGTAATGTAACACACACCCATACAATGCGCACCACCCCGTGATGTTTTTCTCACTCCTACTAGTGAATGTAATGTAACACACACCCATACAATGCGCACCACCCCGTGATGTTTTTCTCACTCCTACTAGTGAATGTAATGTAACACACACCCATACAATGCGCACCCCCCCGTGATGTTTTTCTCACTCCTAGTAGTGAATGTAATGTAACACACACCCATACAATGCGCACCACCCCGTGATGTTTTTCTCACTCCTACTAGTGAATGTAATGTAACACACACCCATACAATGCGCACCACACCTTGATGTTTTTCTCACTCCTACTAGTGAATGTAATGTAACACACACCCATACAATGTGCACCACCCCGTGATGTTTTTCTCACTCCTATTAGTGAATGTAATGTAACACACACCCATACAATGCGCACCACCTCGTGATGTTTTTCTCACTCCTACTACTGAATGTAATGTAACACACACCCATACAATGCGCACCACCCCGCGATGTTTTTCAGAAACCTATCCTACATTGCCACTGCATGTTCCCTGAGCTCCCCATGCTGACCACCCCGAGGTGCTTTTCTCCATCCTACATTGCCACTCACTGCCTATCCTAATTCAGACCCTCGGATTCACACCACCCCGTGATGTTTTTCTCACTCCTACTAGTGAATGTAATGTAACACTCACCCTTACAATTCTCACCACCACGTGATGTTTTTCTCACTCCTACTAGTGAATGTAATGTAACACACACCGATACAATGCGCACCACCCCGTGATTTTTTTCTCACTCCTACTTGTGTATCTAATGTAACACACACCCATACAATGCGCACCACTCCGTGATGTTTTTCTCACTCGTACTAGTGAATGTAATGTAACACACACCCATACAATGCGCACCACCCCGTGATGTTTTTCTCACTCCTACTAGTGAATGTAATGTAACACACACCCATACAATGCGCACCACCCCGTGATGTTTTTCTCACTCCTACTAGTGAATGTAATGTAACACACACCCATAAAATGCGCACCACCCCGTGATGTTTTTCTCACTCCTACTAGTGAATGTAATGTAACACACACCCATACATTGCGCACCACCCCGTGATGTTTTTCTCACTCCTACTAGTGAATGTAATGTAACACACTCCCATACAATGCGCAGCACCCCGTGATGTTTTTCAGAAACCTATCCTATATTGCTACTGCATGTTCCCTGACCTCCCCATGCTGACCACCCCGCTGTGCTTTTCTCCATCCTACATTGCCAATCACTGCCTATCCTAATTCAGACCCTCTGATTCACACCACCACGTTATGTTTTTCTCACTCCTACTAGTGAATGTAGTGTAACACACACCCATACAATGCGCACCACCCCGCGATGTTTTTCTCACTCCTACTAGTGAATGTAATGTAACACACACCCACAAAATGCGCACCACCCCGCGATGTTTTTCTCACTGCTACTAGTGAATGTAATGTAACACACACCCATACAATGCGCACCACCCCGTGATGTTTTTCTCACTCCTACTAGTGAATGTAATGTAACACACACCCATACAATGCGCACCACCCCGTGATGTTTTTCTCACTCCTACTAGTGAATGTAATGTAACACACACCATACAATGCGCACCACCCCGTGATGTTTTTCTCACTCCTGCTTGTGAAAGTAATGTAACACACACCCATAAATGCGCACCACCCCGTGATGTTTTTCTCACTCCTACTAGTGAATGTAATGTAAAACACACCCATACAATGCGCACCACTCCGTGATGTTTTTCTCACTCCTGCTTGTGAAAGTAATGTAACACACACCCATACAATGCGCACCACCCCGTGATGTTTTTCTCACTCCTACTAGTGAATGTAAAGTAACACACACCCATAAATTTGCACCACCCCGTGATGTTTTTCTCACTCCTACTAGTGAATGTAATGTAACACACACCCATACAATGCGCAACACCCCGTGATGTTTTTCTCATTCCTACTAGTGAATCTAATGTAACACACACCCATACAATGCGCACCACCCCGCGATGTTTCTCAGAAACCTATCCTACATTGCCACTGCATGTTCCCTGACCTCCCCATGCTGACCACACCGCGGTGCTTTTCTCCATCGTACACTGCCACTCACTGCCAATCCTAATACAGAACCTCCGATTCACACCACCCCGTGATGTTTTTCTCACTCCTACTAGTGAATGTAATGTAACACACACCCATACAATGCGCACCACTCCGTGATGTTTTTCTCACTCCTACTAGTGAATATAATGTAACACACACCCATACAATGCACACCACCCCGTGATGTTTTTCTCACTCCTACTAGTGAATGTAATGTAACACACACCCATACAATGCGCACCACCCCGTGAAATTTTTCTCACTCCTACTAGTGAATGTAATGTAACACACACCCATACAATGCGCACCACCCCGCGATGTTTTTCAGAAACCTATCCTACATTGCACTGCATGTTCCCTGACCTCCCCATGTTGACCACCGCGAGGTGCTTTTCTCCATCCTACATTGCCACACACTGACTGTCCTAATTCAGACCCTCCGATTCACAGCACCACGTGATGTTTTTCTCACTCCTCGTAGTGAATGTAATGTAACACACACCCATACAATGCGCACCACCCCGTGATGTTTTTCTCACTCCTACTAGTGAATGTAATGTAACACACACCCATACAATGCGCACCACCCCGTGATGTTTTTCTCACTCCTACTAGTGAATGTAATGTAACACACACCCATACAATGCGCACCACCCCGTGATGTTTTTCTCACTCCTAGTAGTGAATGTAATGTAACACACACCCATACAATGCGCACCACCCCGTGATGTTTTTCTCACTCCTACTAGTGAATGTAATGTAACACACACCCATACAATGCGCACCACACCTTGATGTTTTTCTCACTCCTACTAGTGAATGTAATGTAACACACACCCATACAATGTGCACCACCCCGTGATGTTTTTCTCACTCCTATTAGTGAATGTAATGTAACACACACCCATACAATGCGCACCACCTCGTGATGTTTTTCTCACTCCTACTACTGAATGTAATGTAACACACACCCATACAATGCGCACCACCCCGCGATGTTTTTCAGAAACCTATCCTACATTGCCACTGCATGTTCCCTGAGCTCCCCATGCTGACCACCCCGAGGTGCTTTTCTCCATCCTACATTGCCACTCACTGCCTATCCTAATTCAGACCCTCGGATTCACACCACCCCGTGATGCTTTTCTCACTCCTACTAGTGAATGTAATGTAACACTCACCCTTACAATTCTCACCACCACGTGATGTTTTTCTCACTCCTACTAGTGAATGTAATGTAACACACACCGATACAATGCGCACCACCCCGTGATTTTTTTCTCACTCCTACTTGTGTATCTAATGTAACACACACCCATACAATGCGCACCACCCCGTGATGTTTTTCTCACTCCTACTAGTGAATGTAATGTAACACACACCCATACAATGCGCACCACACCTTGATGTTTTTCTCACTCCTACTAGTGAATGTAATGTAACACACACCCATACAATGTGCACCACCCCGTGATGTTTTTCTCACTCCTATTAGTGAATGTAATGTAACACACACCCATACAATGCGCACCACCTCGTGATGTTTTTCTCACTCCTACTACTGAATGTAATGTAACACACACCCATACAATGCGCACCACCCCGCGATGTTTTTCAGAAACCTATCCTACATTGCCACTGCATGTTCCCTGAGCTCCCCATGCTGACCACCCCGAGGTGCTTTTCTCCATCCTACATTGCCACTCACTGCCTATCCTAATTCAGACCCTCGGATTCACACCACCCCGTGATGTTTTTCTCACTCCTACTAGTGAATGTAATGTAACACTCACCCTTACAATTCTCACCACCACGTGATGTTTTTCTCACTCCTACTAGTGAATGTAATGTAACACACACCGATACAATGCGCACCACCCCGTGATTTTTTTCTCACTCCTACTTGTGTATCTAATGTAACACACACCCATACAATGCGCACCACTCCGTGATGTTTTTCTCACTCCTACTAGTGAATGTAATGTAACACACACCCATACAATGCGCACCACCCCGTGATGTTTTTCTCACTCCTACTAGTGAATGTAATGTAACACACACCCATACAATGCGCACCACCCCGTGATGTTTTTCTCACTCCTACTAGTGAATGTAATGTAACACACACCCATACAATGCGCACCACCCCGTGATGTTTTTCTCACTCCTACTAGTGAATGTAATGTAACACACACCCATACATTGCGCACCACCCCGTGATGTTTTTCTCACTCCTACTAGTGAATGTAATGTAACACACTCCCATACAATGCGCAGCACCCCGTGATGTTTTTCAGAAACCTATCCTATATTGCTACTGCATGTTCCCTGACCTCCCCATGCTGACCACCCCGCTGTGCTTTTCTCCATCCTACATTGCCAATCACTGCCTATCCTAATTCAGACCCTCTGATTCACACCACCACGTTATGTTTTTCTCACTCCTACTAGTGAATGTAGTGTAACACACACCCATACAATGCGCACCACCCCGCGATGTTTTTCTCACTCCTACTAGTGAATGTAATGTAACACACACCCACAAAATGCGCACCACCCCGCGATGTTTTTCTCACTGCTACTAGTGAATGTAATGTAACACACACCCATACAATGCGCACCACCCCGTGATGTTTTTCTCACTCCTACTAGTGAATGTAATGTAACACACACCCATACAATGCGCACCACCCCGTGATGTTTTTCTCACTCCTACTAGTGAATGTAATGTAACACACACCCATACAATGCGCACCACCCCGTGATGTTTTACTCACTCCTACTAGTGAATGTAATGTAACACACACCATACAATGCGCACCACCCCGTGATGTTTTTCTCACTCCTACTAGTGAATGTAATGTAAAACACACCCATACAATGCGCACCACCCCGTGATGTTTTTCTCACTCCTGCTTGTGAAAGTAATGTAACACACACCCATACAATGCGCACCACCCCGTGATGTTTTTCTCACTCCTACTAGTGAATGTAAAGTAACACACACCCATAAATGCGCACCACCCCGTGATGTTTTTCTCACTCCTACTAGTGAATGTAATGTAAAACACACCCATACAATGCGCACCACTCCGTGATGTTTTTCTCACTCCTGCTTGTGAAAGTAATGTAACACACACCCATACAATGCGCACCACCCCGTGATGTTTTTCTCACTCCTACTAGTGAATGTAAAGTAACACACACCCATAAATGTGCACCACCCCGTGATGTTTTTCTCACTCCTACTAGTGAATGTAATGTAACACACACCCATACAATGCGCAACACCCCGTGATGTTTTTCTCATTCCTACTAGTGAATCTAATGTAACACACACCCATACAATGCGCACCACCCCGCGATGTTTCTCAGAAACCTATCCTACATTGCCACTGCATGTTCCCTGACCTCCCCATGCTGACCACACCGCGGTGCTTTTCTCCATCGTACACTGCCACTCACTGCCAATCCTAATACAGAACCTCCGATTCACACCACCCCGTGATGTTTTTCTCACTCCTACTAGTGAATGTAATGTAACACACACCCATACAATGCGCACCACCCCGTGATGTTTTTCTCACTCCTACTAGTGAATATAATGTAACACACACCCATACAATGCACACCACCCCGTGATGTTTTTCTCACTCCTACTAGTGAATGTAATGTAACACACACCCATACAATGCGCACCACCCCGTGAAATTTTTCTCACTCCTACTAGTGAATGTAATGTAACACACACCCATACAATGCGCACCACCCCGCGATGTTTTTCAGAAACCTATCCTACATTGCACTGCATGTTCCCTGACCTCCCCATGTTGACCACCGCGAGGTGCTTTTCTCCATCCTACATTGCCACACACTGACTGTCCTAATTCAGACCCTCCGATTCACAGCACCACGTGATGTTTTTCTCACTCCTCGTAGTGAATGTAATGTAACACACACCCATACAATGCGCACCACCCCGTGATGTTTTTCTCACTCCTACTAGTGAATGTAATGTAACACACACCCATACAATGCGCACCACCCCGTGATGTTTTTCTCACTCCTACTAGTGAATGTAATGTAACACACACCCATACAATGCGCACCACCCCGTGATGTTTTTCTCACTCCTAGTAGTGAATGTAATGTAACACACACCCATACAATGCGCACCACCCCGTGATGTTTTTATCACTCCTACTAGTGAATGTAATGTAACACACACCCATACAATGCGCACCACACCTTGATGTTTTTCTCACTCCTACTAGTGAATGTAATGTAACACACACCCATACAATGTGCACCACCCCGTGATGTTTTTCTCACTCCTATTAGTGAATGTAATGTAACACACACCCATACAATGCGCACCACCTCGTGATGTTTTTCTCACTCCTACTACTGAATGTAATGTAACACACACCCATACAATGCGCACCACCCCGCGATGTTTTTCAGAAACCTATCCTACATTGCCACTGCATGTTCCCTGAGCTCCCCATGCTGACCACCCCGAGGTGCTTTTCTCCATCCTACATTGCCACTCACTGCCTATCCTAATTCAGACCCTCGGATTCACACCACCCCGTGATGCTTTTCTCACTCCTACTAGTGAATGTAATGTAACACTCACCCTTACAATTCTCACCACCACGTGATGTTTTTCTCACTCCTACTAGTGAATGTAATGTAACACACACCGATACAATGCGCACCACCCCGTGATTTTTTTCTCACTCCTACTTGTGTATCTAATGTAACACACACCCATACAATGCGCACCACTCCGTGATGTTTTTCTCACTCCTACTAGTGAATGTAATGTAACACACACCCATACAATGCGCACCACCCCGTGATGTTTTTCTCACTCCTACTAGTGAATGTAATGTAACACACACCCATACAATGCGCACCACCCCGTGATGTTTTTCTCACTCCTACTAGTGAATGTAATGTAACACACACCCATACAATGCGCACCACCCCGTGATGTTTTTCTCACTCCTACTAGTGAATGTAATGTAACACACACCCATACATTGCGCACCACCCCGTGATGTTTTTCTCACTCCTACTAGTGAATGTAATGTAACACACTCCCATACAATGCGCAGCACCCCGTGATGTTTTTCAGAAACCTATCCTATATTGCTACTGCATGTTCCCTGACCTCCCCATGCTGACCACCCCGCTGTGCTTTTCTCCATCCTACATTGCCAATCACTGCCTATCCTAATTCAGACCCTCTGATTCACACCACCACGTTATGTTTTTCTCACTCCTACTAGTGAATGTAGTGTAACACACACCCATACAATGCGCACCACCCCGTGATGTTTTTCTCACTCCTACTAGTGAATGTAATGTAACACACACCCATACAATGCGCACCACCCCGTGATGTTTTTCTCACTCCTACTAGTGAATGTAATGTAACACACACCCATACAATGCGCACCACCCCGTGATGTTTTACTCACTCCTACTAGTGAATGTAATGTAACACACACCCATACAATGCGCACCACCCCGTGATGTTTTTCTCACTCCTACTAGTGAATGTAATGTAACACACACCCACAAAATGCGCACCACCCCGCGATGTTTTTCTCACTGCTACTAGTGAATGTAATGTAACACACACCCATACAATGCGCACCACCCCGTGATGTTTTTCTCACTCCTACTAGTGAATGTAATGTAACACACACCCATACAATGCGCACCACCCCGCGATGTTTTTCTCACTCATACTAGTGAATGTAATGTTTCACACCCGTACAATGCGTTCCACCCCACGATGTTTTTCAGAAACCTATCCTACATTGCCACTGCATGTTCCCTGACCTCCTCATGCTGACCACCCCGCGGTGCTTTTCTCCATCCTACATTGCCACTCACTGCCTATCCTAATTCAGACCCCCCGATTCACCATTTCCCCGTGATGTTTTTCTCACTCATACTAGTGAATGTAATGTAACACACACCCATACAATGCGCACCACCCCGTGATGTTTTACTCACTCCTACTAGTGAATGTAATGTAACACACACCCATACAATGCGCACCACCCCGCGATGTTTTTCTCACTCCTACTAGTGAATGTAATGTAACACACACCCACAAAATGCGCACCACCCCGCGATGTTTTTCTCACTGCTACTAGTGAATGTAATGTAACACACACCCATACAATGCGCACCACCCTGTGATGTTTTTCTCACTCCTACTAGTGAATGTAATGTAACACACACCCATACAATGCGCACCACCCCGTGATGTTTTTCTCACTCCTACTAGTGAATGTAATGTAACACACACCCATACAATGCGCACCACCCCGTGATGTTTTACTCACTCCTACTAGTGAATGTAATGTAACACACACCCATACAATGCGCACCACCCCGTGATGTTTTTCTCACTCCTACTAGTGAATGTAATGTAAAACACACCCATACAATGCGCACCACCCCGTGATGTTTTTCTCACTCCTGCTTGTGAAAGTAATGTAACACACACCCATACAATGCGCACCACCCCGTGATGTTTTTCTCACTCCTACTAGTGAATGTAAAGTAACACACACCCATAAATGTGCACCACCCCGTGATGTTTTTCTCACTCCTACTAGTGAATGTAATGTAACACACACCCATACAATGCGCAACCCCCCGTGATGTTTTTCTCATTCCTACTAGTGAATCTAATGTAACACACACCCATACAATGCGCACCACCCCGCGATGTTTCTCAGAAACCTATCCTACATTGCCACTGCATGTTCCCTGACCTCCCCATGCTGACCACCCCGCGGTGCTTTTCTCCATCGTACATTGCCACTCACTGCCTATCCTAATACAGAACCTCCGATTCACACCACCCCGTGATGTTTTTCTCACTCCTACTAGTGAATGTAATGTAACACACACCCATACAATGCGCACCACCCCGTGATGTTTTTCTCACTCCTACTAGTGAATATAATGTAACACACACCCATACAATGCGCACCATCCCGTGATGTTTTTCTCACTCCTACTAGTGAATGTAATGTAACACACACCCATACAATGCGCACCACCCCGTGAAATTTTTCTCACTCCTACTAGTGAATGTAATGTAACACACACCCATACAATGCGCACCACCCCGTGATGTTTTTCTCACTCCTACTAGTGAATGTAATGTAACACTCACCCATACAATGCGCACCACCCCGTGATGTTTTTCTCACTTCTACTAGTGAATGTAATGTAACACACACCCATACAATGCGCACCACCCCGTGATGTTTTTCTCACTCCTACTAGTGAATGTAATGGAACACACATCCATACAATGCGCACCACCCCGTGATGTTTTTCTCACTCCTACTAGTGAATGTAATGTAACACACACCCATACAATGCGCACCACCCCGTGATGTTTTTCACAAACCTGTCCTATATTGCCACTGCATGTTCCGTGACCTCCCCATGTTGGCCACCCCGCTGTGCTTTTCTCCATCCTACATTGCCAAGCACTGCCTATCCTAATTCAGACCCTCCGATTCACACCACCCCGTGATGTTTTTCTCACTCCTACTAGTGAATGAAATGTAACACACACCCATACAATGCGCACCACCACGTGATGTTTTTCTCACTCCTACTAGTGAATGTAATGTAACACACACCCATACAATGCGCACCACCCCATGATGTTTTTTTCACTCCTACTAGTGAATGTAATGTAACACACACCCATACAATGCGCACCACCCCGTGATGTTTTTCTCACTCCTAGTAGTGAATGTAATGTAACACACACCCATACAATGCGCACCACCCCGTGATGTTTTTCTCACTCCTACTAGTGAATGTAATGTAACACACACCCATACAATGCGCACCACACCTTGATGTTTTTCTCACTCCTACTAGTGAATGTAATGTAACACACACCCATACAATGCGCACCACCCCGTGATGTTTTTCTCACTCCTATTAGTGAATATAATGTAACACACACCCATACAATGCGCACTACCCCGTGATGTTTTTCTCACTCCTACTAGTGAATGTAATGTAACACACACCCATACAATGCGCACCACCCCGTGATGTTTTTCTCACTCCTACTAGTGAATGTAATGTAACACACACCCATACAATGCGCACCACCCCGGGATGTTTTTCTCACTCATACTAGTGAATGTAATGTAACACACACCCATACAATGCGCACCACCCCGTGATGTTTTTCTCACTCCTACTAGTGAATGTAATGTAACACACACCCATACAATGCGCACCACACCTTGATGTTTTTCTCACTCCTACTAGTGAATGTAATGTAACACACACCCATACAATGCACACCACCCCGTGATGTTTTTCTCACTCCTATTAGTGAATGTAATGTAACACACACCCATACAATGCGCACCCCCCCGCGATGTTTTTCAGAAACCTATCCTACATTGCCACTGCATGTTCCCTGAGCTCCCCATGCTGACCACCCCGAGGTGCTTTTCTCCATCCTACATTGCCACTCACTGCCTATCCTAATTCAGACCCTCCGATTCACACCACCCCGTGATGTTTTTCTCACTCCTACTAGTGAATGTAATGTAACACTCACCCTTACAATTCTCACCACCCCGTGATGTTTTTCTCACTCCTACCAGTGAATGTAATGTACCACACACCGATACAATGCGCACCACCCCGTGGTTTTTTTCTCACTCCTACTAGTGTATCTAATGTAACACACACCCATACAATGCGCACCACCCCGTGATGTTTTTCTCACTCCTAGTAGTGAATGTAACGTAACACACACCCATACAATTCGCACCACCCCGTGATGTTTTTCTCACTCCTACTAGTGAATGTAATGTAACACACACCCATACAATGCGCACCACCCCGTGATGTTTTTCTCACTCCTACTAGTGAATGTAATGTAACACACACCCATACAATGCGCACCACCCCCTGATGTTTTTCTCACTCCTACTAGTGAATGTAATGTAACACACACCCATACAATGCGCACCACCCCGTGATGTTTTTCTCACTCCTACTAGTGAATGTAATGTAACACACACCCATACAATGCGCACCACCCCGTGATGTTTTTCTCACTCCTACTAGTGAATGTAATGTAACACATACCCATACAATGCGCACCACCCCGTGATGTTTTTCTCACTCCTACTAGTGAATGTAATGTAACACACACCCATACAATGCGCACCACCCCGCGATGTTTTTCAGAAATCTATCCTACATTGCCACTGCATGTTCCCTGAGCTCCCCATGCTGACCACCCCGAGGTGCTTTTCTCCATCCTACATTGCCACTCACTGCCTATCCTAATTCAGACCCTCCGATTCACACCACCCCGTGATGTTTTTCTCACTCCTACTAGTGAATGTAATGTAACACTCACCCTTACAATTCTCACCACCACGTGATGTTTTTCTCACTCCTACTAGTGAATGTAATGTAACTCACACCGATACAATGCGCACCACCCCGTGATTTTTTTCTCACTCCTACTTGTGTATCTAATGTAACACACACCCATACAATGCGCACCACCCCGTGATGTTTTTCTCACTCCTACTAGTGAATGTAATGTAACACACACCCATACAATGCGCACCACCCCTTGATGTTTTTCTCACTCCTACTAGTGAATGTAATGTAACACACACCCATACAATGCGCACCATCCCGTGATGTTTTTCTCACTCCTACTAGTGAATGTAATGTAACACACACCCATACAATGCGCACCACTCCGTGATGTTTTTCTCACTCCTACTAGTGAATGTAATGTAACACACACCCATACAATGCGCACCACCCCGTGATGTTTTTCTCACTCCTACTAGTGAATGTAATGTAACACACACCCATACAATGCGCACCACCCAGTGATGTTTTTCTCACTCCTACTAGTGAATGTAATGTAACACACACCCATACAATGCGCACCACCCCGTGATGTTTTTCTCACTCCTACTAGTGAATGTAATGTAACACACACCCATACAATGCGCACCACCCCGTGATGTTTTTCTCACTCCTACTAGTGAATGTAATGTAACACACTCCCATACAATGCGCAGCACCCCGTGATGTTTTTCAGAAACCTATCCTATATTGCTACTGCATGTTCCCTGACCTCCCCATGCTGACCACCCCGCTGTGCTTTTCTCCATCCTACATTGCCAATCACTGCCTATCCTAATTCAGACCCTCTGATTCACACCACCACGTTATGTTTTTCTCACTCCTACTAGTGAATGTAGTGTAACACACACCCATACAATGCGCACCACCCCGCGATGTTTTTCTCACTCCTACTAGTGAATGTAATGTAACACACACCCATAAAATGCGCACCACCCCGCGATGTTTTTCTCACTGCTACTAGTGAATGTAATGTAACACACACCCATACAATGCGCACCACCCCGTGATGTTTTTCTCACTCCTACTAGTGAATGTAATGTAACACACACCCATACAATGCGCACCACCCCGTGATGTTTTTCTCACTCCTACTAGTGAATGTAATGTAACACACACCCATACAATGCGCACCACCCCGTGATGTTTTACTCACTCCTACTAGTGAATGTAATGTAACACACACCATACAATGCGCACCACCCCGTGATGTTTTTCTCACTCCTACTAGTGAATGTAATGTAAAACACACCCATACAATGCGCACCACCCCGTGATGTTTTTCTCACTCCTGCTTGTGAAAGTAATGTAACACACACCCATACAATGCGCACCACCCCGTGATGTTTTTCTCACTCCTACTAGTGAATGTAATGTAACACACACCCATAAATGTGCACCACCCCGTGATGTTTTTCTCACTCCTACTAGTGAATGTAATGTAACACACACCCATACAATGCGCAACCCCCCGTGATGTTTTTCTCATTCCTACTAGTGAATCTAATGTAACACACACCCATACAATGCGCACTACCCCGCGATGTTTCTCAGAAACCTATCCTACATTGCCACTGCATGTTCCCTGACCTCCCCATGCTGACCACCCCGCGGTGCTTTTCTCCATCGTACATTGCCACTCACTGCCTATCCTAATACAGAACCTCCGATTCACACCACCCCGTGATGTTTTTCTCACTCCTACTAGTGAATGTAATGTAACACACACCCATACAATGCGCACCACCCCGTGATGTTTTTCTCACTCCTACTAGTGAATATAATGTAACACACACCCATACAATGCGCACCATCCCGTGATGTTTTTCTCACTCCTACTAGTGAATGTAATGTAACACACACCCATACAATGCGCACCACCCCGTGAAATTTTTCTCACTCCTACTAGTGAATGTAATGTAACACACACCCATACAATGCGCACCACCCCGTGATGTTTTTCTCACTCCTACTAGTGAATGTAATGTAACACTCACCCATACAATGCGCACCACCCCGTGATGTTTTTCTCACTTCTACTAGTGAATGTAATGTAACACACACCCATACAATGCGCACCACCCCGTGATGTTTTTCTCACTCCTACTAGTGAATGTAATGGAACACACATCCATACAATGCGCACCAACCCGTGATGTTTTTCTCACTCCTACTAGTGAATGTAATGTAACACACACCCATACAATGCGCACCACCCCGTGATGTTTTTCACAAACCTGTCCTATATTGCCATTGCATGTTCCGTGACCTCCCCATGTTGGCCACCCCGCTGTGCTTTTCTCCATCCTACATTGCCAAGCACTGCCTATCCTAATTCAGACCCTCCGATTCACACCACCCCGTGATGTTTTTCTCACTCCTACTACTGAATGAAATGTAACACACACCCATACAATGCGCACCACCACGTGATGTTTTTCTCACTCCTACTAGTGAATTTAATGTAACACACACCCATACAATGCGCACCACCCCATGATGTTTTTTTCACTCCTACTAGTGAATGTAATGTAACACACACCCATACAATGCGCACCACCCCGTGATGTTTTTCTCACTCCTAGTAGTGAATGTAATGTAACACACACCCATACAATGCGCACCACCCCGTGATGTTTTTCTCACTCCTACTAGTGAATGTAATGTAACACACACCCATACAATGCGCACCACACCTTGATGTTTTTCTCACTCCTACTAGTGAATGTAATGTAACACACACCCATACAATGCGCACCACCCCGTGATGTTTTTCTCACTCCTATTAGTGAATGTAATGTAACACACACCCATACAATGCGCACCACCCCGTGATGTTTTTCTCACTCCTACTAGTGAATGTAATGTAACACACACCCATACAATGCGCACCACCCCGTGATGTTTTTCTCACTCCTACTAGTGAATGTAATGTAACACACACCCATACAATGCGCACCACCCCGGGATGTTTTTCTCACTCCTACTAGTGAATGTAATGTAACACACACCCATACAATGCGCACCACCCCGTGATGTTTTTCTCACTCCTACTAGTGAATGTAATGTAACACACACCCATACAATGCGCAGCACACCTTGATGTTTTTCTCACTCCTACTAGTGAATGTAATGTAACACACACCCATACAATGCACACCACCCCGTGATGTTTTTCTCACTCCTATTAGTGAATGTAATGTAACACACACCCATACAATGCGCACCACCCCGCGATGTTTTTCAGAAACCTATCCTACATTGCCACTGCATGTTCCCTGAGCTCCCCATGCTGACCACCCCGAGGTGCTTTTCTCCATCCTACATTGCCACTCACTGCCTATCCTAATTCAGACCCTCCGATTCACACCACCCCGTGATGTTTTTCTCACTCCTACTAGTGAATGTAATGTAACACTCACCCTTACAATTCTCACCACCCCGTGATGTTTTTCTCACTCCTACCAGTGAATGTAATGTACCACACACCGATACAATGCGCACCACCCCGTGGTTTTTTTCTCACTCCTACTAGTGTATCTAATGTAACACACACCCATACAATGCGCACCACCCCGTGATGTTTTTCTCACTCCTAGTAGTGAATGTAACGTAACACACACCCATACAATTCGCACCACCCCGTGATGTTTTTCTCACTCCTACTAGTGAATGTAATGTAACACACACCCATACAATGCGCACCACCCCGTGATGTTTTTCTCACTCCTACTAGTGAATGTAATGTAACACACACCCATACAATGCGCACCACCCCCTGATGTTTTTCTCACTCCTACTAGTGAATGTAATGTAACACACACCCATACAATGCGCACCACCCCGTGATGTTTTTCTCACTCCTACTAGTGAATGTAATGTAACACA
Organism: Cavia porcellus; assembly: GCF_034190915.1. NCBI lineage: Eukaryota > Metazoa > Chordata > Mammalia > Rodentia > Caviidae > Cavia > Cavia porcellus. The sequence goes on along the minus strand of NW_026947611.1, from coordinate 805,943 downwards.
CACCCATACAATGCGCACCACCCCGTGATGTTTTTCTCACTCCTACTAGTGAATGTAATGTAACACATACCCATACAATGCGCACCACCCCGTGATGTTTTTCTCACTCCTACTAGTGAATGTAATGTAACACACACCCATACAATGCGCACCACCCCGTGATGTTTTTCACAAACCTATCCTATATTGCCACTGCATGTTCCCTGACCTCCCCATGCTGACCACCCCGCTGTGCTTTTCTCCATCCTACATTGCCAATCACTGCCTATCCTAATTCAGACCCTCCGATTCACACCATCCCGTGATGTTTTTCTCACTCCTACTAGTGAATGTAATGTAACACACACCCATACAATGCGCACCACCCCGTGATGTTTTTCTCACTCCTACTAGTGAATGTAATGTAACACACACCCATACAATGCGCACCACCCCGTGATGTTTTTCTCACTCCTACTAGTGAATGTAATGTAACACTCACCCATACAATGCGCACCACCCCGTGATGTTTTTCTCACTTCTACTAGTGAATGTAATGTAACACACACCCATACAATGCGCACCACCCCGTGATGTTTTTCTCACTCCTACTAGTGAATGTAATGGAACACACATCCATACAATGCGCACCACCCCGTGATGTTTTTCTCACTCCTACTAGTGAATGTAATGTAACACACACCCATACAATGCGCACCACCCCGTGATGTTTTTCACAAACCTGTCCTATATTGCCACTGCATGTTCCGTGACCTCCCCATGTTGGCCACCCCGCTGTGCTTTTCTCCATCCTACATTGCCAAGCACTGCCTATCCTAATTCAGACCCTCCGATTCACACCACCCCGTGATGTTTTTCTCACTCCTACTAGTGAATGAAATGTAACACACACCCATACAATGCGCACCACCACGTGATGTTTTTCTCACTCCTACTAGTGAATGTAATGTAACACACACCCATACAATGCGCACCACCCCATGATGTTTTTTTCACTCCTACTAGTGAATGTAATGTAACACACACCCATACAATGCGCACCACCCCGTGATTTTTTTCTCACTCCTAGTAGTGAATGTAATGTAACACACACCCATACAATGCGCACCACCCCGTGATGTTTTTCTCACTCCTACTAGTGAATGTAATGTAACACACACCCATACAATGCGCACCACACCTTGATGTTTTTCTCACTCCTACTAGTGAATGTAATGTAACACACACCCATACAATGCGCACCACCCCGTGATGTTTTTCTCACTCCTATTAGTGAATATAATGTAACACACACCCATACAATGCGCACTACCCCGTGATGTTTTTCTCACTCCTACTAGTGAATGTAATGTAACACACACCCATACAATGCGCACCACCCCGTGATGTTTTTCTCACTCCTACTAGTGAATGTAATGTAACACACACCCATACAATGCGCACCACCCCGGGAAGTTTTTCTCACTCCTACTAGTGAATGTAATGTAACACACACCCATACAATGCGCACCACCCCGTGATGTTTTTCTCACTCCTACTAGTGAATGTAATGTAACACACACCCATACAATGCGCACCACACCTTGATGTTTTTCTCACTCCTACTAGTGAATGTAATGTAACACACACCCATACAATGCACACCACCCCGTGATGTTTTTCTCACTCCTATTAGTGAATGTAATGTAACACACACCCATACAATGCGCACCCCCCCGCGATGTTTTTCAGAAACCTATCCTACATTGCCACTGCATGTTCCCTGAGCTCCCCATGCTGACCACACCGAGGTGCTTTTCTCCATCCTACATTGCCACTCACTGCCTATCCTAATTCAGACCCTCCGATTCACACCACCCCGTGATGTTTTTCTCACTCCTACTAGTGAATGTAATGTAACACTCACCCTTACAATTCTCACCACCCCGTGATGTTTTTCTCACTCCTACCAGTGAATGTAATGTACCACACACCGATACAATGCGCACCACCCCGTGGTTTTTTTCTCACTCCTACTAGTGTATCTAATGTAACACACACCCATACAATGCGCACCACCCCGTGATGTTTTTCTCACTCCTAGTAGTGAATGTAACGTAACACACACCCATACAATTCGCACCACCCCGTGATGTTTTTCTCACTCCTACTAGTGAATGTAATGTAACACACACCCATACAATGCGCACCACCCCGTGATGTTTTTCTCACTCCTACTAGTGAATGTAATGTAACACACACCCATACAATGCGCACCACCCCCTGATGTTTTTCTCACTCCTACTAGTGAATGTAATGTAACACACACCCATACAATGCGCACCACCCCGTGATGTTTTTCTCACTCCTACTAGTGAATGTAATGTAACACACACCCATACAATGCGCACCACCCCGTGATGTTTTTCTCACTCCTACTAGTGAATGTAATGTAACACATACCCATACAATGCGCACCACCCCGTGATGTTTTTCTCACTCCTACTAGTGAATGTAATGTAACACACACCCATACAATGCGCACCACCCCGCGATGTTTTTCAGAAACCTATCCTACATTGCCACTGCATGTTCCCTGAGCTCCCCATGCTGACCACCCCGAGGTGCTTTTCTCCATCCTACATTGCCACTCACTGCCTATCCTAATTCAGACCCTCCGATTCACACCACCCCGTGATGTTTTTCTCACTCCTACTAGTGAATGTAATGTAACACTCACCCTTACAATTCTCACCACCACGTGATGTTTTTCTCACTCCTACTAGTGAATGTAATGTAACACACACCGATACAATGCGCACCACCCCGTGATTTTTTTCTCACTCCTACTTGTGTATCTAATGTAACACACACCCATACAATGCGCACCACCCCGTGATGTTTTTCTCACTCCTACTAGTGAATGTAATGTAACACACACCCATACAATGCGCACCACCCCTTGATGTTTTTCTCACTCCTACTAGTGAATGTAATGTAACACACACCCATACAATGCGCACCATCCCGTGATGTTTTTCTCACTCCTACTAGTGAATGTAATGTAACACACACCCATACAATGCGCACCACTCCGTGATGTTTTTCTCACTCCTACTAGTGAATGTAATGTAACACACACCCATACAATGCGCACCACCCCGTGATGTTTTTCTCACTCCTACTAGTGAATGTAATGTAACACACACCCATACAATGCGCACCACCCAGTGATGTTTTTCTCACTCCTACTAGTGAATGTAATGTAACACACACCCATACAATGCGCACCACCCCGTGATGTTTTTCTCACTCCTACTAGTGAATGTAATGTAACACACACCCATACAATGCGCACCACCCCGTGATGTTTTTCTCACTCCTACTAGTGAATGTAATGTAACACACTCCCATACAATGCGCAGCACCCCGTGATGTTTTTCAGAAACCTATCCTATATTGCTACTGCATGTTCCCTGACCTCCCCATGCTGACCACCCCGCTGTGCTTTTCTCCATCCTACATTGCCAATCACTGCCTATCCTAATTCAGACCCTCTGATTCACACCACCACGTTATGTTTTTCTCACTCCTACTAGTGAATGTAGTGTAACACACACCCATACAATGCGCACCACCCCGCGATGTTTTTCTCACTCCTACTAGTGAATGTAATGTAACACACACCCATAAAATGCGCACCACCCCGCGATGTTTTTCTCACTGCTACTAGTGAATGTAATGTAACACACACCCATACAATGCGCACCACCCCGTGATGTTTTTCTCACTCCTACTAGTGAATGTAATGTAACACACACCCATACAATGCGCACCACCCCGTGATGTTTTTCTCACTCCTACTAGTGAATGTAATGTAACACACACCCATACAATGCGCACCACCCCGTGATGTTTTACTCACTCCTACTAGTGAATGTAATGTAACACACACCATACAATGCGCACCACCCCGTGATGTTTTTCTCACTCCTACTAGTGAATGTAATGTAAAACACACCCATACAATGCGCACCACCCCGTGATGTTTTTCTCACTCCTGCTTGTGAAAGTAATGTAACACACACCCATACAATGCGCACCACCCCGTGATGTTTTTCTCACTCCTACTAGTGAATGTAATGTAACACACACCCATAAATGTGCACCACCCCGTGATGTTTTTCTCACTCCTACTAGTGAATGTAATGTAACACACACCCATACAATGCGCAACCCCCCGTGATGTTTTTCTCATTCCTACTAGTGAATCTAATGTAACACACACCCATACAATGCGCACTACCCCGCGATGTTTCTCAGAAACCTATCCTACATTGCCACTGCATGTTCCCTGACCTCCCCATGCTGACCACCCCGCGGTGCTTTTCTCCATCGTACATTGCCACTCACTGCCTATCCTAATACAGAACCTCCGATTCACACCACCCCGTGATGTTTTTCTCACTCCTACTAGTGAATGTAATGTAACACACACCCATACAATGCGCACCACCCCGTGATGTTTTTCTCACTCCTACTAGTGAATATAATGTAACACACACCCATACAATGCGCACCATCCCGTGATGTTTTTCTCACTCCTACTAGTGAATGTAATGTAACACACACCCATACAATGCGCACCACCCCGTGAAATTTTTCTCACTCCTACTAGTGAATGTAATGTAACACACACCCATACAATGCGCACCACCCCGTGATGTTTTTCTCACTCCTACTAGTGAATGTAATGTAACACTCACCCATACAATGCGCACCACCCCGTGATGTTTTTCTCACTTCTACTAGTGAATGTAATGTAACACACACCCATACAATGCGCACCACCCCGTGATGTTTTTCTCACTCCTACTAGTGAATGTAATGGAACACACATCCATACAATGCGCACCAACCCGTGATGTTTTTCTCACTCCTACTAGTGAATGTAATGTAACACACACCCATACAATGCGCACCACCCCGTGATGTTTTTCACAAACCTGTCCTATATTGCCATTGCATGTTCCGTGACCTCCCCATGTTGGCCACCCCGCTGTGCTTTTCTCCATCCTACATTGCCAAGCACTGCCTATCCTAATTCAGACCCTCCGATTCACACCACCCCGTGATGTTTTTCTCACTCCTACTACTGAATGAAATGTAACACACACCCATACAATGCGCACCACCACGTGATGTTTTTCTCACTCCTACTAGTGAATTTAATGTAACACACACCCATACAATGCGCACCACCCCATGATGTTTTTTTCACTCCTACTAGTGAATGTAATGTAACACACACCCATACAATGCGCACCACCCCGTGATGTTTTTCTCACTCCTAGTAGTGAATGTAATGTAACACACACCCATACAATGCGCACCACCCCGTGATGTTTTTCTCACTCCTACTAGTGAATGTAATGTAACACACACCCATACAATGCGCACCACACCTTGATGTTTTTCTCACTCCTACTAGTGAATGTAATGTAACACACACCCATACAATGCGCACCACCCCGTGATGTTTTTCTCACTCCTATTAGTGAATGTAATGTAACACACACCCATACAATGCGCACCACCCCGTGATGTTTTTCTCACTCCTACTAGTGAATGTAATGTAACACACACCCATACAATGCGCACCACCCCGTGATGTTTTTCTCACTCCTACTAGTGAATGTAATGTAACACACACCCATACAATGCGCACCACCCCGGGATGTTTTTCTCACTCCTACTAGTGAATGTAATGTAACACACACCCATACAATGCGCACCACCCCGTGATGTTTTTCTCACTCCTACTAGTGAATGTAATGTAACACACACCCATACAATGCGCAGCACACCTTGATGTTTTTCTCACTCCTACTAGTGAATGTAATGTAACACACACCCATACAATGCACACCACCCCGTGATGTTTTTCTCACTCCTATTAGTGAATGTAATGTAACACACACCCATACAATGCGCACCACCCCGCGATGTTTTTCAGAAACCTATCCTACATTGCCACTGCATGTTCCCTGAGCTCCCCATGCTGACCACCCCGAGGTGCTTTTCTCCATCCTACATTGCCACTCACTGCCTATCCTAATTCAGACCCTCCGATTCACACCACCCCGTGATGTTTTTCTCACTCCTACTAGTGAATGTAATGTAACACTCACCCTTACAATTCTCACCACCCCGTGATGTTTTTCTCACTCCTACCAGTGAATGTAATGTACCACACACCGATACAATGCGCACCACCCCGTGGTTTTTTTCTCACTCCTACTAGTGTATCTAATGTAACACACACCCATACAATGCGCACCACCCCGTGATGTTTTTCTCACTCCTAGTAGTGAATGTAACGTAACACACACCCATACAATTCGCACCACCCCGTGATGTTTTTCTCACTCCTACTAGTGAATGTAATGTAACACACACCCATACAATGCGCACCACCCCGTGATGTTTTTCTCACTCCTACTAGTGAATGTAATGTAACACACACCCATACAATGCGCACCACCCCCTGATGTTTTTCTCACTCCTACTAGTGAATGTAATGTAACACACACCCATACAATGCGCACCACCCCGTGATGTTTTTCTCACTCCTACTAGTGAATGTAATGTAACACACACCCATACAATGCGCACCACCCCGTGATGTTTTTCTCACTCCTACTAGTGAATGTAATGTAACACATACCCATACAATGCGCACCACCCCGTGATGTTTTTCTCACTCCTACTAGTGAATGTAATGTAACACACACCCATACAATGCGCACCACCCCGTGATGTTTTTCACAAACCTATCCTATATTGCCACTGCATGTTCCCTGACCTCCCCATGCTGACCACCCCGCTGTGCTTTTCTCCATCCTACATTGCCAATCACTGCCTATCCTAATTCAGACCCTCCGATTCACACCATCCCGTGATGTTTTTCTCACTCCTACTAGTGAATGTAATGTAACACACACCCATACAATGCGCACCACCCCGTGATGTTTTTCTCACTCCTACTAGTGAATGTAATGTAACACACACCCATACAATGCGCACCACCCCGTGATGTTTTTCTCACTCCTACTAGTGAATGTAATGTAACACTCACCCATACAATGCGCACCACCCCGTGATGTTTTTCTCACTTCTACTAGTGAATGTAATGTAACACACACCCATACAATGCGCACCACCCCGTGATGTTTTTCTCACTCCTACTAGTGAATGTAATGGAACACACATCCATACAATGCGCACCACCCCGTGATGTTTTTCTCACTCCTACTAGTGAATGTAATGTAACACACACCCATACAATGCGCACCACCCCGTGATGTTTTTCACAAACCTGTCCTATATTGCCACTGCATGTTCCGTGACCTCCCCATGTTGGCCACCCCGCTGTGCTTTTCTCCATCCTACATTGCCAAGCACTGCCTATCCTAATTCAGACCCTCCGATTCACACCACCCCGTGATGTTTTTCTCACTCCTACTAGTGAATGAAATGTAACACACACCCATACAATGCGCACCACCACGTGATGTTTTTCTCACTCCTACTAGTGAATGTAATGTAACACACACCCATACAATGCGCACCACCCCATGATGTTTTTTTCACTCCTACTAGTGAATGTAATGTAACACACACCCATACAATGCGCACCACCCCGTGATTTTTTTCTCACTCCTAGTAGTGAATGTAATGTAACACACACCCATACAATGCGCACCACCCCGTGATGTTTTTCTCACTCCTACTAGTGAATGTAATGTAACACACACCCATACAATGCGCACCACACCTTGATGTTTTTCTCACTCCTACTAGTGAATGTAATGTAACACACACCCATACAATGCGCACCACCCCGTGATGTTTTTCTCACTCCTATTAGTGAATATAATGTAACACACACCCATACAATGCGCACTACCCCGTGATGTTTTTCTCACTCCTACTAGTGAATGTAATGTAACACACACCCATACAATGCGCACCACCCCGTGATGTTTTTCTCACTCCTACTAGTGAATGTAATGTAACACACACCCATACAATGCGCACCACCCCGGGAAGTTTTTCTCACTCCTACTAGTGAATGTAATGTAACACACACCCATACAATGCGCACCACCCCGTGATGTTTTTCTCACTCCTACTAGTGAATGTAATGTAACACACACCCATACAATGCGCACCACACCTTGATGTTTTTCTCACTCCTACTAGTGAATGTAATGTAACACACACCCATACAATGCACACCACCCCGTGATGTTTTTCTCACTCCTATTAGTGAATGTAATGTAACACACACCCATACAATGCGCACCCCCCCGCGATGTTTTTCAGAAACCTATCCTACATTGCCACTGCATGTTCCCTGAGCTCCCCATGCTGACCACACCGAGGTGCTTTTCTCCATCCTACATTGCCACTCACTGCCTATCCTAATTCAGACCCTCCGATTCACACCACCCCGTGATGTTTTTCTCACTCCTACTAGTGAATGTAATGTAACACTCACCCTTACAATTCTCACCACCCCGTGATGTTTTTCTCACTCCTACCAGTGAATGTAATGTACCACACACCGATACAATGCGCACCACCCCGTGGTTTTTTTCTCACTCCTACTAGTGTATCTAATGTAACACACACCCATACAATGCGCACCACCCCGTGATGTTTTTCTCACTCCTAGTAGTGAATGTAACGTAACACACACCCATACAATTCGCACCACCCCGTGATGTTTTTCTCACTCCTACTAGTGAATGTAATGTAACACACACCCATACAATGCGCACCACCCCGTGATGTTTTTCTCACTCCTACTAGTGAATGTAATGTAACACACACCCATACAATGCGCACCACCCCCTGATGTTTTTCTCACTCCTACTAGTGAATGTAATGTAACACACACCCATACAATGCGCACCACCCCGTGATGTTTTTCTCACTCCTACTAGTGAATGTAATGTAACACACACCCATACAATGCGCACCACCCCGTGATGTTTTTCTCACTCCTACTAGTGAATGTAATGTAACACATACCCATACAATGCGCACCACCCCGTGATGTTTTTCTCACTCCTACTAGTGAATGTAATGTAACACACACCCATACAATGCGCACCACCCCGCGATGTTTTTCAGAAACCTATCCTACATTGCCACTGCATGTTCCCTGAGCTCCCCATGCTGACCACCCCGAGGTGCTTTTCTCCATCCTACATTGCCACTCACTGCCTATCCTAATTCAGACCCTCCGATTCACACCACCCCGTGATGTTTTTCTCACTCCTACTAGTGAATGTAATGTAACACTCACCCTTACAATTCTCACCACCACGTGATGTTTTTCTCACTCCTACTAGTGAATGTAATGTAACACACACCGATACAATGCGCACCACCCCGTGATTTTTTTCTCACTCCTACTTGTGTATCTAATGTAACACACACCCATACAATGCGCACCACCCCGTGATGTTTTTCTCACTCCTACTAGTGAATGTAATGTAACACACACCCATACAATGCGCACCACCCCTTGATGTTTTTCTCACTCCTACTAGTGAATGTAATGTAACACACACCCATACAATGCGCACCATCCCGTGATGTTTTTCTCACTCCTACTAGTGAATGTAATGTAACACACACCCATACAATGCGCACCACTCCGTGATGTTTTTCTCACTCCTACTAGTGAATGTAATGTAACACACACCCATACAATGCGCACCACCCCGTGATGTTTTTCTCACTCCTACTAGTGAATGTAATGTAACACACACCCATACAATGCGCACCACCCAGTGATGTTTTTCTCACTCCTACTAGTGAATGTAATGTAACACACACCCATACAATGCGCACCACCCCGTGATGTTTTTCTCACTCCTACTAGTGAATGTAATGTAACACACACCCATACAATGCGCACCACCCCGTGATGTTTTTCTCACTCCTACTAGTGAATGTAATGTAACACACTCCCATACAATGCGCAGCACCCCGTGATGTTTTTCAGAAACCTATCCTATATTGCTACTGCATGTTCCGTGACATCCCCATGCTGACCACCCCGCTGTGCTTTTCTCCATCCTACATTGCCAATCACTGCCTATCCTAATTCAGACCCTCTGATTCACACCACCACGTTATGTTTTTCTCACTCCTACTAGTGAATGTAGTGTAACACACACCCATACAATGCGCACCACCCCGCGATGTTTTTCTCACTCCTACTAGTGAATGTAATGTAACACACACCCATAAAATGCGCACCACCCCGCGATGTTTTTCTCACTGCTACTAGTGAATGTAATGTAACACACACCCATACAATGCGCACCACCCCGTGATGTTTTTCTCACTCCTACTAGTGAATGTAATGTAACATACACCCATACAATGCGCACCACCCCGTGATGTTTTTCTCACTCCTACTAGTGAATGTAATGTAACACACACCCATACAATGCGCACCACCCCGTGATGTTTTACTCACTCCTACTAGTGAATGTAATGTAACACACACCATACAATGCGCACCACCCCGTGATGTTTTTCTCACTCCTACTAGTGAATGTAATGTAAAACACACCCATACAATGCGCACCACCCCGTGATGTTTTTCTCACTCCTGCTTGTGAAAGTAATGTAACACACACCCATACAATGCGCACCACCCCGTGATGTTTTTCTCACTCCTACTAGTGAATGTAATGTAACACACACCCATAAATGTGCACCACCCCGTGATGTTTTTCTCACTCCTACTAGTGAATGTAATGTAACACACACCCATACAATGCGCAACCCCCCGTGATGTTTTTCTCATTCCTACTAGTGAATCTAATGTAACACACACCCATACAATGCGCACTACCCCGCGATGTTTCTCAGAAACCTATCCTACATTGCCACTGCATGTTCCCTGACCTCCCCATGCTGACCACCCCGCGGTGCTTTTCTCCATCGTACATTGCCACTCACTGCCTATCCTAATACAGAACCTCCGATTCACACCACCCCGTGATGTTTTTCTCACTCCTACTAGTGAATGTAATGTAACACACACCCATACAATGCGCACCACCCCGTGATGTTTTTCTCACTCCTACTAGTGAATATAATGTAACACACACCCATACAATGCGCACCATCCCGTGATGTTTTTCTCACTCCTACTAGTGAATGTAATGTAACACACACCCATACAATGCGCACCACCCCGTGAAATTTTTCTCACTCCTACTAGTGAATGTAATGTAACACACACCCATACAATGCGCACCACCCCGTGATGTTTTTCTCACTCCTACTAGTGAATGTAATGTAACACTCACCCATACAATGCGCACCACCCCGTGATGTTTTTCTCACTTCTACTAGTGAATGTAATGTAACACACACCCATACAATGCGCACCACCCCGTGATGTTTTTCTCACTCCTACTAGTGAATGTAATGGAACACACATCCATACAATGCGCACCAACCCGTGATGTTTTTCTCACTCCTACTAGTGAATGTAATGTAACACACACCCATACAATGCGCACCACCCCGTGATGTTTTTCACAAACCTGTCCTATATTGCCACTGCATGTTCCGTGACCTCCCCATGTTGGCCACCCCGCTGTGCTTTTCTCCATCCTACATTGCCAAGCACTGCCTATCCTAATTCAGACCCTCCGATTCACACCACCCCGTGATGTTTTTCTCACTCCTACTACTGAATGAAATGTAACACACACCCATACAATGCGCACCACCACGTGATGTTTTTCTCACTCCTACTAGTGAATGTAATGTAACACACACCCATACAATGCGCACCACCCCATGATGTTTTTTTCACTCCTACTAGTGAATGTAATGTAACACACACCCATACAATGCGCACCACCCCGTGATGTTTTTCTCACTCCTAGTAGTGAATGTAATGTAACACACACCCATACAATGCGCACCACCCCGTGATGTTTTTCTCACTCCTACTAGTGAATGTAATGTAACACACACCCATACAATGCGCACCACACCTTGATGTTTTTCTCACTCCTACAAGTGAATGTAATGTAACACACACCCATACAATGCGCACCACCCCGTGATGTTTTTCTCACTCCTATTAGTGAATGTAATGTAACACACACCCATACAATGCGCACCACCCCGTGATGTTTTTCTCACTCCTACTAGTGAATGTAATGTAACACACACCCATACAATGCGCACCACCCCGTGATGTTTTTCTCACTCCTACTAGTGAATGTAATGTAACACACACCCATACAATGCGCACCACCCCGGGATGTTTTTCTCACTCCTACTAGTGAATGTAATGTAACACACACCCATACAATGCGCACCACCCCGTGATGTTTTTCTCACTCCTACTAGTGAATGTAATGTAACACACACCCATACAATGCGCAGCACACCTTGATGTTTTTCTCACTCCTACTAGTGAATGTAATGTAACACACACCCATACAATGCACACCACCCCGTGATGTTTTTCTCACTCCTATTAGTGAATGTAATGTAACACACACCCATACAATGCGCACCACCCCGCGATGTTTTTCAGAAACCTATCCTACATTGCCACTGCATGTTCCCTGAGCTCCCCATGCTGACCACCCCGAGGTGCTTTTCTCCATCCTACATTGCCACTCACTGCCTATCCTAATTCAGACCCTCCGATTCACACCACCCCGTGATGTTTTTCTCACTCCTACTAGTGAATGTAATGTAACACTCACCCTTACAATTCTCACCACCCCGTGATGTTTTTCTCACTCCTACCAGTGAATGTAATGTACCACACACCGATACAATGCGCACCACCCCGTGGTTTTTTTCTCACTCCTACTAGTGTATCTAATGTAACACACACCCATACAATGCGCACCACCCCGTGATGTTTTTCTCACTCCTAGTAGTGAATGTAACGTAACACACACCCATACAATTCGCACCACCCCGTGATGTTTTTCTCACTCCTACTAGTGAATGTAATGTAACACACACCCATACAATGCGCACCACCCCGTGATGTTTTTCTCACTCCTACTAGTGAATGTAATGTAACACACACCCATACAATGCGCACCACCCCCTGATGTTTTTCTCACTCCTACTAGTGAATGTAATGTAACACACACCCATACAATGCGCACCACCCCGTGATGTTTTTCTCACTCCTACTAGTGAATGTAATGTAACACACACCCATACAATGCGCACCACCCCGTGATGTTTTTCTCACTCCTACTAGTGAATGTAATGTAACACATACCCATACAATGCGCACCACCCCGTGATGTTTTTCTCACTCCTACTAGTGAATGTAATGTAACACACACCCATACAATGCGCACCACCCCGTGATGTTTTTCACAAACCTATCCTATATTGCCACTGCATGTTCCCTGACCTCCCCATGCTGACCACCCCGCTGTGCTTTTCTCCATCCTACATTGCCAATCACTGCCTATCCTAATTCAGACCCTCCGATTCACACCATCCCGTGATGTTTTTCTCACTCCTACTAGTGAATGTAATGTAACACACACCCATACAATGCGCACCAACCCGTGATGTTTTTCTCACTCCTACTAGTGAATGTAATGTAACACACACCCATACAATGCGCACCACCCCGTGATGTATTTCTCACTCCTACTAGTGAATGTAACGTAACACACACCCATACAATGCGCACCACCCCGTGATGTTTTCCTCACTCCTACTAGTGAATGTAACGTAACACACACCCATACAATGCGCACCACCCCGTGATGTTTTTCTCACTCCTAGTAGTGAATGTAACGTAAAACACACCCATACAATGCGCACCACCCCGTGATGTTTTTCTCACTCCTACTAGTGAATGTAATATAACACACACCCATACAATGCGCACCACCCCGTGAAGTTTTTCTCACTCCTACTAGTGAATGTAATGTAACACACACCCATACAATGCGCACCACCCCGTGATGTTTTTCTCACTCCTACTAGTGAATGTAATGTAACACTCACCCATACAATGCGCACCACCCCGTGATGTTTTTCTCACTCCTACTAGTGAATGTAATGTAACACACACCCATACAATGCGCACCACCCCGTGATGTTTTTCTCACTCCTACTAGTGAATGTAATGTAACACACACCCATACAATGCGCAGCACACCTTGATGTTTTTCTCACTCCTACTAGTGAATGTAATGTAACACACACCCATACAATGCACACCACCCCGTGATGTTTTTCTCACTCCTATTAGTGAATGTAATGTAACACACACCCATACAATGCGCACCACCCCGCGATGTTTTTCAGAAACCTATCCTACATTGCCACTGCATGTTCCCTGAGCTCCCCATGCTGACCACCCCGAGGTGCTTTTCTCCATCCTACATTGCCACTCACTGCCTATCCTAATTCAGACCCTCCGATTCACACCACCCCGTGATGTTTTTCTCACTCCTACTAGTGAATGTAATGTAACACTCACCCTTACAATTCTCACCACCCCGTGATGTTTTTCTCACTCCTACCAGTGAATGTAATGTACCACACACCGATACAATGCGCACCACCCCGTGGTTTTTTTCTCACTCCTACTAGTGTATCTAATGTAACACACACCCATACAATGCGCACCACCCCGTGATGTTTTTCTCACTCCTAGTAGTGAATGTAACGTAACACACACCCATACAATTCGCACCACCCCGTGATGTTTTTCTCACTCCTACTAGTGAATGTAATGTAACACACACCCATACAATGCGCACCACCCCGTGATGTTTTTCTCACTCCTACTAGTGAATGTAATGTAACACACACCCATACAATGCGCACCACCCCCTGATGTTTTTCTCACTCCTACTAGTGAATGTAATGTAACACACACCCATACAATGCGCACCACCCCGTGATGTTTTTCTCACTCCTACTAGTGAATGTAATGTAACACACACCCATACAATGCGCACCACCCCGTGATGTTTTTCTCACTCCTACTAGTGAATGTAATGTAACACATACCCATACAATGCGCACCACCCCGTGATGTTTTTCTCACTCCTACTAGTGAATGTAATGTAACACACACCCATACAATGCGCACCACCCCGTGATGTTTTTCACAAACCTATCCTATATTGCCACTGCATGTTCCCTGACCTCCCCATGCTGACCACCCCGCTGTGCTTTTCTCCATCCTACATTGCCAATCACTGCCTATCCTAATTCAGACCCTCCGATTCACACCATCCCGTGATGTTTTTCTCACTCCTACTAGTGAATGTAATGTAACACACACCCATACAATGCGCACCACCCCGTGATGTTTTTCTCACTCCTACTAGTGAATGTAATGTAACACACACCCATACAATGCGCACCACCCCGTGATGTTTTTCTCACTCCTACTAGTGAATGTAATGTAACACTCACCCATACAATGCGCACCACCCCGTGATGTTTTTCTCACTTCTACTAGTGAATGTAATGTAACACACACCCATACAATGCGCACCACCCCGTGATGTTTTTCTCACTCCTACTAGTGAATGTAATGGAACACACATCCATACAATGCGCACCACCCCGTGATGTTTTTCTCACTCCTACTAGTGAATGTAATGTAACACACACCCATACAATGCGCACCACCCCATGATGTTTTTTTCACTCCTACTAGTGAATGTAATGTAACACACACCCATACAATGCGCACCACCCCGTGATGTTTTTCTCACTCCTAGTAGTGAATGTAATGTAACACACACCCATACAATGCGCACCACCCCGTGATGTTTTTCTCACTCCTACTAGTGAATGTAATGTAACACACACCCATACAATGCGCACCACACCTTGATGTTTTTCTCACTCCTACTAGTGAATGTAATGTAACACACACCCATACAATGCGCACCACCCCGTGATGTTTTTCTCACTCCTATTAGTGAATATAATGTAACACACACCCATACAATGCGCACTACCCCGTGATGTTTTTCTCACTCCTACTAGTGAATGTAATGTAACACACACCCATACAATACGCACCACCCCGTGATGTTTTTCTCACTCCTACTAGTGAATGTAATGTAACACACACCCATACAATGCGCACCACCCCGGGAAGTTTTTCTCACTCCTACTAGTGAATGTAATGTAACACACACCCATACAATGCGCACCACCCCGTGATGTTTTTCTCACTCCTACTAGTGAATGTAATGTAACACACACCCATACAATGCGCACCACACCTTGATGTTTTTCTCACTCCTACTAGTGAATGTAATGTAACACACACCCATACAATGCACACCACCCCGTGATGTTTTTCTCACTCCTATTAGTGAATGTAATGTAACACACACCCATACAATGCGCACCCCCCCGCGATGTTTTTCAGAAACCTATCCTACATTGCCACTGCATGTTCCCTGAGCTCCCCATGCTGACCACCCCGAGGTGCTTTTCTCCATCCTACATTGCCACTCACTGCCTATCCTAATTCAGACCCTCCGATTCACACCACCCCGTGATGTTTTTCTCACTCCTACTAGTGAATGTAATGTAACACTCACCCTTACAATTCTCACCACCCCGTGATGTTTTTCTCACTCCTACCAGTGAATGTAATGTACCACACACCGATACAATGCGCACCACCCCGTGGTTTTTTTCTCACTCCTACTAGTGTATCTAATGTAACACACACCCATACAATGCGCACCACCCCGTGATGTTTTTCTCACTCCTAGTAGTGAATGTAACGTAACACACACCCATACAATTCGCACCACCCCGTGATGTTTTTCTCACTCCTACTAGTGAATGTAATGTAACACACACCCATACAATGCGCACCACCCCGTGATGTTTTTCTCACTCCTACTAGTGAATGTAATGTAACACACACCCATACAATGCGCACCACCCCCTGATGTTTTTCTCACTCCTACTAGTGAATGTAATGTAACACACACCCATACAATGCGCACCACCCCGTGATGTTTTTCTCACTCCTACTAGTGAATGTAATGTAACACACACCCATACAATGCGCACCACCCCGTGATGTTTTTCTCACTCCTACTAGTGAATGTAATGTAACACATACCCATACAATGCGCACCACCCCGTGATGTTTTTCTCACTCCTACTAGTGAATGTAATGTAACACACACCCATACAATGCGCACCACCCCGCGATGTTTTTCAGAAACCTATCCTACATTGCCACTGCATGTTCCCTGAGCTCCCCATGCTGACCACCCCGAGGTGCTTTTCTCCATCCTACATTGCCACTCACTGCCTATCCTAATTCAGACCCTCCGATTCACACCACCCCGTGATGTTTTTCTCACTCCTACTAGTGAATGTAATGTAACACTCACCCTTACAATTCTCACCACCACGTGATGTTTTTCTCACTCCTACTAGTGAATGTAATGTAACACACACCGATACAATGCGCACCACCCCGTGATTTTTTTCTCACTCCTACTTGTGTATCTAATGTAACACACACCCATACAATGCGCACCACCCCGTGATGTTTTTCTCACTCCTACTAGTGAATGTAATGTAACACACACCCATACAATGCGCACCACCCCTTGATGTTTTTCTCACTCCTACTAGTGAATGTAATGTAACACACACCCATACAATGCGCACCATCCCGTGATGTTTTTCTCACTCCTACTAGTGAATGTAATGTAACACACACCCATACAATGCGCACCACTCCGTGATGTTTTTCTCACTCCTACTAGTGAATGTAATGTAACACACACCCATACAATGCGCACCACCCCGTGATGTTTTTCTCACTCCTACTAGTGAATGTAATGTAACACACACCCATACAATGCGCACCACCCAGTGATGTTTTTCTCACTCCTACTAGTGAATGTAATGTAACACACACCCATACAATGCGCACCACCCCGTGATGTTTTTCTCACTCCTACTAGTGAATGTAATGTAACACAAACCCATACAATGCGCACCACCCCGTGATGTTTTTCTCACTCCTACTAGTGAATGTAATGTAACACACTCCCATACAATGCGCAGCACCCCGTGATGTTTTTCAGAAACCTATCCTATATTGCTACTGCATGTTCCGTGACCTCCCCATGCTGACCACCCCGCTGTGCTTTTCTCCATCCTACATTGCCAATCACTGCCTATCCTAATTCAGACCCTCTGATTCACACCACCACGTTATGTTTTTCTCACTCCTACTAGTGAATGTAGTGTAACACACACCCATACAATGCGCACCACCCCGCGATGTTTTTCTCACTCCTACTAGTGAATGTAATGTAACACACACCCATAAAATGCGCACCACCCCGCGATGTTTTTCTCACTGCTACTAGTGAATGTAATGTAACACACACCCATACAATGCGCACCACCCCGTGATGTTTTTCTCACTCCTACTAGTGAATGTAATGTAACATACACCCATACAATGCGCACCACCCCGTGATGTTTTTCTCACTCCTACTAGTGAATGTAATGTAACACACACCCATACAATGCGCACCACCCCGTGATGTTTTACTCACTCCTACTAGTGAATGTAATGTAACACACACCATACAATGCGCACCACCCCGTGATGTTTTTCTCACTCCTACTAGTGAATGTAATGTAAAACACACCCATACAATGCGCACCACCCCGTGATGTTTTTCTCACTCCTGCTTGTGAAAGTAATGTAACACACACCCATACAATGCGCACCACCCCGTGATGTTTTTCTCACTCCTACTAGTGAATGTAATGTAACACACACCCATAAATGTGCACCACCCCGTGATGTTTTTCTCACTCCTACTAGTGAATGTAATGTAACACACACCCATACAATGCGCAACCCCCCGTGATGTTTTTCTCATTCCTACTAGTGAATCTAATGTAACACACACCCATACAATGCGCACTACCCCGCGATGTTTCTCAGAAACCTATCCTACATTGCCACTGCATGTTCCCTGACCTCCCCATGCTGACCACCCCGCGGTGCTTTTCTCCATCGTACATTGCCACTCACTGCCTATCCTAATACAGAACCTCCGATTCACACCACCCCGTGATGTTTTTCTCACTCCTACTAGTGAATGTAATGTAACACACACCCATACAATGCGCACCACCCCGTGATGTTTTTCTCACTCCTACTAGTGAATATAATGTAACACACACCCATACAATGCGCACCATCCCGTGATGTTTTTCTCACTCCTACTAGTGAATGTAATGTAACACACACCCATACAATGCGCACCACCCCGTGAAATTTTTCTCACTCCTACTAGTGAATGTAATGTAACACACACCCATACAATGCGCACCACCCCGTGATGTTTTTCTCACTCCTACTAGTGAATGTAATGTAACACTCACCCATACAATGCGCACCACCCCGTGATGTTTTTCTCACTTCTACTAGTGAATGTAATGTAACACACACCCATACAATGCGCACCACCCCGTGATGTTTTTCTCACTCCTACTAGTGAATGTAATGGAACACACATCCATACAATGCGCACCAACCCGTGATGTTTTTCTCACTCCTACTAGTGAATGTAATGTAACACACACCCATACAATGCGCACCACCCCGTGATGTTTTTCACAAACCTGTCCTATATTGCCACTGCATGTTCCGTGACCTCCCCATGTTGGCCACCCCGCTGTGCTTTTCTCCATCCTACATTGCCAAGCACTGCCTATCCTAATTCAGACCCTCCGATTCACACCACCCCGTGATGTTTTTCTCACTCCTACTACTGAATGAAATGTAACACACACCCATACAATGCGCACCACCACGTGATGTTTTTCTCACTCCTACTAGTGAATGTAATGTAACACACACCCATACAATGCGCACCACCCCATGATGTTTTTTTCACTCCTACTAGTGAATGTAATGTAACACACACCCATACAATGCGCACCACCCCGTGATGTTTTTCTCACTCCTAGTAGTGAATGTAATGTAACACACACCCATACAATGCGCACCACCCCGTGATGTTTTTCTCACTCCTACTAGTGAATGTAATGTAACACACACCCATACAATGCGCACCACACCTTGATGTTTTTCTCACTCCTACAAGTGAATGTAATGTAACACACACCCATACAATGCGCACCACCCCGTGATGTTTTTCTCACTCCTATTAGTGAATGTAATGTAACACACACCCATACAATGCGCACCACCCCGTGATGTTTTTCTCACTCCTACTAGTGAATGTAATGTAACACACACCCATACAATGCGCACCACCCCGTGATGTTTTTCTCACTCCTACTAGTGAATGTAATGTAACACACACCCATACAATGCGCACCACCCCGGGATGTTTTTCTCACTCCTACTAGTGAATGTAATGTAACACACACCCATACAATGCGCACCACCCCGTGATGTTTTTCTCACTCCTACTAGTGAATGTAATGTAACACACACCCATACAATGCGCAGCACACCTTGATGTTTTTCTCACTCCTACTAGTGAATGTAATGTAACACACACCCATACAATGCACACCACCCCGTGATGTTTTTCTCACTCCTATTAGTGAATGTAATGTAACACACACCCATACAATGCGCACCACCCCGCGATGTTTTTCAGAAACCTATCCTACATTGCCACTGCATGTTCCCTGAGCTCCCCATGCTGACCACCCCGAGGTGCTTTTCTCCATCCTACATTGCCACTCACTGCCTATCCTAATTCAGACCCTCCGATTCACACCACCCCGTGATGTTTTTCTCACTCCTACTAGTGAATGTAATGTAACACTCACCCTTACAATTCTCACCACCCCGTGATGTTTTTCTCACTCCTACCAGTGAATGTAATGTACCACACACCGATACAATGCGCACCACCCCGTGGTTTTTTTCTCACTCCTACTAGTGTATCTAATGTAACACACACCCATACAATGCGCACCACCCCGTGATGTTTTTCTCACTCCTAGTAGTGAATGTAACGTAACACACACCCATACAATTCGCACCACCCCGTGATGTTTTTCTCACTCCTACTAGTGAATGTAATGTAACACACACCCATACAATGCGCACCACCCCGTGATGTTTTTCTCACTCCTACTAGTGAATGTAATGTAACACACACCCATACAATGCGCACCACCCCCTGATGTTTTTCTCACTCCTACTAGTGAATGTAATGTAACACACACCCATACAATGCGCACCACCCCTTGATGTTTTTCTCACTCCTACTAGTGAATGTAATGTAACACACACCCATACAATGCGCACCACCCCGTGATGTTTTTCTCACTCCTACTAGTGAATGTAATGTAACACATACCCATACAATGCGCACCACCCCGTGATGTTTTTCTCACTCCTACTAGTGAATGTAATGTAACACACACCCATACAATGCGCACCACCCCGTGATGTTTTTCACAAACCTGTCCTATATTGCCACTGCATGTTCCCTGACCTCCCCATGCTGACCACCCCGCTGTGCTTTTCTCCATCCTACATTGCCAATCACTGCCTATCCTAATTCAGACCCTCCGATTCACACCATCCCGTGATGTTTTTCTCACTCCTACTAGTGAATGTAATGTAACACACACCCATACAATGCGCACCAACCCGTGATGTTTTTCTCACTCCTACTAGTGAATGTAATGTAACACACACCCATACAATGCGCACCACCCCGTGATGTATTTCTCACTCCTACTAGTGAATGTAATGTAACACACACCCATACAATGCGCACCACCCCGTGATGTTTTCCTCACTCCTACTAGTGAATGTAACGTAACACACACCCATACAATGCGCACCACCCCGTGATGTTTTTCTCACTCCTAGTAGTGAATGTAACGTAAAACACACCCATACAATGCGCACCACCCCGTGATGTTTTTCTCACTCCTACTAGTGAATGTAATATAACACACACCCATACAATGCGCACCACCCCGTGAAGTTTTTCTCACTCCTACTAGTGAATGTAATGTAACACACACCCATACAATGCGCACCACCCCGTGATGTTTTTCTCACTCCTACTAGTGAATGTAATGTAACACTCACCCATACAATGCGCACCACCCCGTGATGTTTTTCTCACTCCTACTAGTGAATGTAATGTAACACACACCCATACAATGCGCACCACCCCGTGATGTTTTTCTCACTCCTACTAGTGAATGTAATGGAACACACACCCATACAATGCGCACCACCCCGTGATGTTTTTCTCACTCCTACTAGTGAATGTAATGTAACACACACCCATACAATGCACACCACCCCGTGATGTTTTTCACAAACCTATCCTATATTGCCACTGCATGTTCCGTGACCTCCCCATGTTGGCCACCCCGCTGTGCTTTTCTCCATCCTACATTGCCAAGCACTGCCTATCCTAATTCAGACCCTCCGATTCACACCACCCCGTGATGTTTTTCTCACTCCTACTAGTGAATGAAATGTAACACACACCGATACAATGCGCACCACCCCGTGATGTTTTTCTCACTCCTACTAGTGAATGTAATGTAACACACACACATACAATGCGCACCACCCCGCGATGTTTTTCAGAAACCTATCCTACTTTGCACTGCATGTTCCCTGACCTCCCCATGTTGACCACCGCGAGGTGCTTTTCTCCATCCTACATTGCCACACACTGCCTATCCTAATTCAGACCCTCCGATTCACAGCACCCCGTGATGTTTTTCTCACTCCTCGTAGTGAATGTAATGTAACACACACCCATACAATGCGCACCAACCCGTGATGTTTTTCTCACTCCTACTAGTGAATGTAATGTAACACACACCCATACAATGCGCACCACCCCGTGATGTTTTTCTCACTCCTACTAGTGAATGTAATGTAACACACACCCATACAATGCGCACCACACCTTGATGTTTTTCTCACTCCTACTAATGAATGTAATGTAACACACACCCATACAATGCGCACCACCCCGTGATGTTTTTCTCACTCCTATTAGTGAATGTAATGTAACACACACCCATACAATGCGCACCACCCCGTGATGTTTTTCTCACTCCTACTAGTGAATGTAATGTAACACACACCCATACAATGTGCACCACCCCGTGATGTTTTTCTCACTCCTACTAGTGAATGTAATGTAACACACACCCATACAATGCGCACCACCCCGGGATGTTTTTCTCACTCCTACTAGTGAATGTAATGTAACACACACCCATACAATGCGCACCACCCCGTGATGTTTTTCTCACTCCTACTAGTGAATGTAATGTAACACACATCCATACAATGCGCACCACCCCGTGATGTATTTCTCACTCCTACTAGTGAATGTAATGTAACACACACCCATACAATGCGCACCACCCCGTGAAGTTTTTCTCACTCCTACTAGTGAATGTAATGTAACACACACCCATACAATGCGCACCACCCCGTGATGTTTTTCTCACTCCTACTAGTGAATGTAATGTAACACTCACCCATACAATGCGCACCACCCCCTGATGTTTTTCTCACTCCTTCTAGTGAATGTAACGTAACACACACCCATACAATGCGCACCACCCCGTGATGTTTTTCTCACTCCTACTAGTGAATGTAATGGAACACACACCCATAAAATGCGCACCACCCCGTGATGTTTTTCTCACTCCTACTAGTGAATGTAATGTAACACACACCCATACAATGCACACCACCCCGTGATGTTTTTCACAAACCTATCCTATATTGCCACTGCATGTTCCGTGACCTCCCCATGTTGGCCACCCCGCTGTGCTTTTCTCCATCCTACATTGCCAAGCACTGCCTATCCTAATTCAGACCCTCCGATTCACACCACCCCGTCATGTTTTTCTCACTCCTACTAGTGAATGTAATGTAACACACACCCATACAATGCGCACCACCCCGTGATGTTTTTCTCACTCCTACTAGTGAATGTAATGTAACACACACCCATACAATGCGCACCACCCCGCGATGTTTTTCAGAAACCTATCCTACATTGCACTGCATGTTCCCTGACCTCCCCATGTTGACCACCGCGAGGTGCTTTTCTCCATCCTACATTGCCACACATTGCCTATCCTAATTCAGACCCTCCGATACACAGCACCCCGTGATGTTTTTCTCACTCCTCGTAGTGAATGTAATGTAACACACACCCATACAATGCGCAACACCCCATGATGTTTTTCTCACTCCTACTAGTGAATGTAATGTAACACACACCCATACAATGCGCACCACCCCGTGATGTTTTTCTCACTCCTACTAGTGAATGTAATGTAACACACACCCATACAATGCGCACCACCCCGTGATGTTTTTCTCACTCCTAGTAGTGAATGTAATGTAACACACACCCATACAATGCGCACCACCCCGTGATGTTTTTCTCACTCCTACTAGTGAATGTAATGTAACACACACCCATACAATGCGCACCACACCTTGATGTTTTTCTCACTCCTACTAGTGAATGTAATGTAACACACACCCATACAATGCGAACCACCCCGTGATGTTTTTCTCACTCCTACTAGTGAATGTAATGTAACACACACCCATACAATGCGCACCACCCCGCGATGTTTTTCAGAAACCTATTCTACATTGCCACTGCATGTTCCCTGAGCTACCCATGCTGACCACCCCGAGGTGCTTTTCTCCATCCTACATTGCCACTCACTGCCTATCCTAATTGAGACCCTCCGATTCACACCACCCCGTGATGTTTTTCTCACTCCTACTAGTGAATGTAATGTAACACTCACCCTTACAATTCTCACCACCCCGTGATGTTTTTCTCACTCCTACTGATGAATGTAATGTAACACACACCGATACAATGCGCACCACCCCGTGATTTTTTTCTCACTCCTACTAGTGTATCTAATGTAACACACACCCATACAATGCGCACCACCCCGTGATGTTTTTCTCACTCCTACTAGTGAATGTAATGTAACACACACCCATACAATGCGCACCACCCCGTGATGTTTTTCTCACTCCTACTAGTGAATGTAATGTAACACACACCCATAGAATGCACACCACCCCGTGATGTTTTTCTCACTCCTACTAGTGAATCTAATGTAACACACACCCATACAATGCGCACCACCCCGTGATGTTTTTCTCACTCCTACTAGTGAATGTAATGTAACACACACCCATACAATGCGCACCACCCCGTGATTTTTTTCTCACTCCTACTAGTGAATGTAATGTAACACACACCCATACAATGCGCACCACCCCGTGATGTTTTTCTCACTCCTACTAGTGAATGTAATGTAACACATACCCATACAATGCGCACCACCCCGTGATGTTTTTCTCACTCCTACTAGTGAATGTAATGTAACACACACCCATACAATGCGCACCACCCCGTGATGTTTTTCACAAACCTATCCTATATTGCCACTGCATGTTCCCTGACCTCCCCATGCTGACCACCCCGCTGTGCTTTTCTCCATCCTACATTGCCAATCACTGCCTATCCTAATTCAGACCCTCCGATTCACACCACCCCGTGATGTTTTTCTCACTCCTACTAGTGAATGTAATGTAACACACACCCATACAATGCACACCACCCCGTGATGTTTTTCTCACTCCTACTAGTGAATGTAATGTAACAGACACCCATACAATGCGCACCACCCCGTGATGTTTTTCTCACTCCTGCTAGTGAATCTAATGTAACACACACCCATACAATGCGCACCACCCCGCGATGTTTTTCAGAAACCTATCCTACATTGCCAATGCATGTTCCCTGACCTCCCCATGTTGACCACCCCGAGGTGCTTTTCTCCATCCTACATTGCCACTCACTGCCTATCCTAATTCAGACCCTCCGATTCACACAACCCGTGATGTTTTTCTCACTCCTTGTAGTGAATGTAATGTAACACACACCCATACAATGCGCACCACCCCGTGATGTTTTCCTCACTCCTAGCAGTGAATGTAACGTAACACACACCCATACAATCCGCACCACCCCGTGATGTTTTTCTCACTCCTAGTAGTGAATGTAACGTAACACACACCCATACAATGCGCACCACCCCGTGATGTTTTTCTCACTCCTACTAGTGAATGTAATGTAACACACACCCATATAATGCGCCCCACCCCTTGATGTTTTTCTCACTCCTACTAGTGAATGTAATGTAACACACACCCATACAATGCGCACCACCCCGTGATGTTTTTCTCACTTCTTTTAGTGAATGTAATGTAACACACACCCATACAATTCGCACCACCCCGTGATGTTTTTCTCACTCCTACTAGTGAATGTAATGTAACACACACCCATACAATGCGCACCACCCCGTGATGTTTTTCTCACTCCTACTAGTGAATGTAATGTAACACACACCCATACAATGCGCACCACCCCGTGATGTTTTTCTCACTCCTACTAGTTTATGTAATGTAACACACACCCATACAATGCGCACCACCCCGTGATGTTTTTCTCACTGCTACTAGTGAATGTAATGTAACACACACCGATACAATGCGCACCACCCCGTGATGTTTTTTCTCACTCCTACTAGTGAATCTAATGTAACACACACCCATACAATGCGCACCACCCCGTGATGTTTTCCTCACTCCTACTAGTGAATGTAATGTAACACACACCCATACAATGCGCACCACCCCGTGATGTTTTTCTCACTCCTACTAGTGAATGTAATGTAACACACACCCATACAATGCGCACCACCCCGTGATGTTTTTCTCACTCCTACTAGTGAATGTAATGTAACACACACCCATACAATGCGCACCACCCCGTGATGTTTTTCTCACTCCTACTAGTGAATCTAATGTAACACACACCCATACAATGCGCACCACCCCGTGATGTTTTTCTCACTCCTACTAGTGAATGTAATGTAACACACACCCATACAATGCGCACCACCCCGTGATGTTTTTCTCACTCCTACTAGTGAATGTAATGTAACACACACCCATACAATGCGCACCACCCCGTGATGTTTTTCTCACTCCCACTAGTGAATGTAATGTAACACACAACCATATAATGCGCACCACCCCGTGATGTTTTTCACACTCCCACTAGTGAATCTAATGTAACACACACCCATACAATGCGCACCACCCCGTGATGTTTTTCTCACTCCTACTAGTGAATGTAATGTACCACACACCCATACAATGCGCACCACCCCGTGATGTTTTTCTCACTCCTACTAGTGAATGTAATGTAACACACACCCATACAATGCGCACCACCCCGTGATGTTTTTCAGAAACCTATCCTATATTGCCACTGCATGTTCCCTTACCTCCCCATGCTGACCACCCCGCTGTGCTTTTCTCCATCCTACATTGCCAATCACTGCCTATCCTAATTCAGACCCTCCGATTCACACCACCCCGTGATGTTTTTCTCACTCCTACTAGTGAATGTAATGTAACACACACCCATACAATGCACACCACCCCGTGATGTTTTTCTCACTCCTACTAGTGAATGTAATGTAACACACATCCATACAATGCGCACACCCCGTGATGTTTTTCTCACTCCTACTAGTGAATGTAATGTAACACACACCCTTACAATTCTCACCACCCCGTGATGTTTTTCTCACTCCTACCAGTGAATGTAATGTACCACACACCGATACAATGCGCACCACCCCGTGGTTTTTTTCTCACTCCTACTAGTGTATCTAATGTAACACACACCCATACAATGCGCACCACCCCGTGATGTTTTTCTCACTCCTAGTAGTGAATGTAACGTAACACACACCCATACAATTCGCACCACCCCGTGATGTTTTTCTCACTCCTACTAGTGAATGTAATGTAACACACACCCATACAGTGCGCACCACCCCGTGATGTTTTTCTCACTCCTACTAGTGAATGTAATGTAACACACACCCATACAATGCGCACCACCCCCTGATGTTTTTCTCACTCCTACTAGTGAATGTAATGTAACACACACCCATACAATGCGCACCACCCCGTGATGTTTTTCTCACTCCTACTAGTGAATGTAATGTAACACACACCCATACAATGCGCACCACCCCGTGATGTTTTTCTCACTCCTACTAGTGAATGTAATGTAACACATACCCATACAATGCGCACCACCCCGTGATGTTTTTCTCACTCCTACTAGTGAATGTAATGTAACACACACCCATACAATGCGCACCACCCCGTGATGTTTTTCACAAACCTATCCTATATTGCCACTGCATGTTCCCTGACCTCCCCATGCTGACCACCCCGCTGTGCTTTTCTCCATCCTACATTGCCAATCACTGCCTATCCTAATTCAGACCCTCCGATTCACACCATCCCGTGATGTTTTTCTCACTCCTACTAGTGAATGTAATGTAACACACACCCATACAATGCACACCACCCCGTGATGTTTTTCTCACTCCTACTAGTGAATGTAATGTAACACACACCCATACAATGCGCACCACCCCGTGATGTATTTCTCACTCCTACTAGTGAATGTAATGTAACACACACCCATACAATGCGCACCACCCCGTGATGTTTTCCTCACTCCTACTAGTGAATGTAACGTAACACACACCCATACAATGCGCACCACCCCGTGATGTTTTTCTCACTCCTAGTAGTGAATGTAACGTAACACACACCCATACAATGCGCACCAGCCCGTGATGTTTTTCTCACTCCTACTAGTGAATGTAATGTAACACACACCCATACAATGCGCACCACCCCGTGAAGTTTTTCTCACTCCTACTAGTGAATGTAATGTAACACACACCCATACAATGCGCACCACCCCGTGATGTTTTTCTCACTCCTACTAGTGAATGTAATGTAACACTCACCCATACAATGCGCACCACCCCGTGATGTTTTTCTCACTCCTACTAGTGAATGTAATGTAACACACACCCATACAATGCGCACCAACCCGTGATGTTTTTCTCACTCCTACTAGTGAATGTAATGGAACACACACCCATACAATGCGCACCACCCCGTGATGTTTTTCTCACTCCTACTAGTGAATGTAATGTAACACACACCCATACAATGCACACCACCCCGTGATGTTTTTCACAAACCTATCCTATATTGCCACTGCATGTTCCGTGACCTCCCCATGTTGGCCACCCCGCTGTGCTTTTCTCCATCCTACATTGCCAAGCACTGCCTATCCTAATTCAGACCCTCCGATTCACACCACCCCGTGATGTTTTTCTCACTCCTACTAGTGAATGAAATGTAACACACACCCATACAATGCGCACCACCCCGTGATGTTTTTCTCACTCCTACTAGTGAATGTAATGTAACACACACCCATACAATGCGCACCACCCCGCGATGTTTTTCAGAAACCTATCCTACATTGCACTGCATGTTCCCTGACCTCCCCATGTTGACCAACGCGAGGTGCTTTTCTCCATCCTACATTGCCACACACTGCCTATCCTAATTCAGACCCTCCGATTCACAGCACCCCGTGATGTTTTTCTCACTCCTCGTAGTGAATGTAATGTAACACACACCCATACAATGCGCACCACCCCGTGATGTTTTTCTCACTCCTCGTAGTGAATGTAATGTAACACACACCCATACAATGCGCACCACACCGTGATGTTTTTCTCACACCTACTAGTGAATGTAATGTAACACACACCCATACAATGCGCACCACCCCGTGATGTTTTTCTCACTCCTAGTAGTGAATGTAATGTAACACACACCCGTACAATGCGCACCACCCCGTGATGTTTTTCTCACTCCTACTAGTGAATGTAATGTAACACATACCCATACAATGCGCACCACCCCGTGATGTTTTTCTCACTCCTACTAGTGAATGTAATGTAACACACACCCATACAATGCGCACCACCCCGTGATGTTTTTCACAAACCTATCCTATATTGCCACTGCATGTTCCCTGACCTCCCCATGCTGACCACCCCGCTGTGCTTTTCTCCATCCTACATTGCCAATCACTGCCTATCCTAATTCAGACCCTCCGATTCACACCACCCCGTGATGTTTTTCTCACTCCTACTAGTGAATGTAATGTAACACACACCCATACAATGCACACCACCCCGTGATGTTTTTCTCACTCCTACTAGTGAATGTAATGTAACAGACACCCATACAATGCGCACCACCCCGTGATGTTTTTCTCACTCCTGCTAGTGAATCTAA
The DNA here is from genome assembly GCF_034190915.1 of Cavia porcellus. Lineage (NCBI taxonomy): Eukaryota > Metazoa > Chordata > Mammalia > Rodentia > Caviidae > Cavia > Cavia porcellus. Next base: position 775,537 of record NW_026947611.1, on the reverse strand, counting down.
TGTAACACACACCCATACAATGCGCACCACCCCGCGATGTTTTTCAGAAACCTATCCTACATTGCCAATGCATGTTCCCTGACCTCCCCATGTTGACCACCCCGAGGTGCTTTTCTCCATCCTACATTGCCACTCACTGCCTATCCTAATTCAGACCCTCCGATTCACACAACCCGTGATGTTTTTCTCACTCCTTGTAGTGAATGTAATGTAACACACACCCATACAATGCGCACCACCCCGTGATGTTTTCCTCACTCCTAGCAGTGAATGTAACGTAACACACACCCATACAATCCGCACCACCCCGTGATGTTTTTCTCACTCCTAGTAGTGAATGTAACGTAACACACACCCATACAATGCGCACCACCCCGTGATGTTTTTCTCACTCCTACTAGTGAATGTAATGTAACACACACCCATATAATGCGCCCCACCCCCTGATGTTTTTCTCACTCCTACTAGTGAATGTAATGTAACACACACCCATACAATGCGCACCACCCCGTGATGTTTTTCTCACTTCTTTTAGTGAATGTAATGTAACACACACCCATACAATTCGCACCACCCCGTGATGTTTTTCTCACTCCTACTAGTGAATGTAATGTAACACACACCCATACAATGCGCACCACCCCGTGATGTTTTTCTCACTCCTACTAGTGAATGTAATGTAACACACACCCATACAATGCGCACCACCCCGTGATGTTTTTCTCACTCCTACTAGTTTATGTAATGTAACACACACCCATACAATGCGCACCACCCCGTGATGTTTTTCTCACTGCTACTAGTGAATGTAATGTAACACACACCGATACAATGCGCACCACCCCGTGATGTTTTTTCTCACTCCTACTAGTGAATCTAATGTAACACACACCCATACAATGCGCACCACCCCGTGATGTTTTCCTCACTCCTACTAGTGAATGTAATGTAACACACACCCATACAATGCGCACCACCCCGTGATGTTTTTCTCACTCCTACTAGTGAATGTAATGTAACACACACCCATACAATGCGCACCACCCCGTGATGTTTTTCTCACTCCTACTAGTGAATGTAATGTAACACACACCCATACAATGCGCACCACCCCGTGATGTTTTTCTCACTCCTACTAGTGAATCTAATGTAACACACACCCATACAATGCGCACCACCCCGTGATGTTTTTCTCACTCCTACTAGTGAATGTAATGTAACACACACCCATACAATGCGCACCACCCCGTGATGTTTTTCTCACTCCTACTAGTGAATGTAATGTAACACACACCCATACAATGCGCACCACCCCGTGATGTTTTTCTCACTCCCACTAGTGAATGTAATGTAACACACAACCATATAATGCGCACCACCCCGTGATGTTTTTCACACTCCCACTAGTGAATCTAATGTAACACACACCCATACAATGCGCACCACCCCGTGATGTTTTTCTCACTCCTACTAGTGAATGTAATGTACCACACACCCATACAATGCGCACCACCCCGTGATGTTTTTCTCACTCCTACTAGTGAATGTAATGTAACACACACCCATACAATGCGCACCACCCCGTGATGTTTTTCAGAAACCTATCCTATATTGCCACTGCATGTTCCCTTACCTCCCCATGCTGACCACCCCGCTGTGCTTTTCTCCATCCTACATTGCCAATCACTGCCTATCCTAATTCAGACCCTCCGATTCACACCACCCCGTGATGTTTTTCTCACTCCTACTAGTGAATGTAATGTAACACACACCCATACAATGCACACCACCCCGTGATGTTTTTCTCACTCCTACTAGTGAATGTAATGTAACACACATCCATACAATGCGCACACCCCGTGATGTTTTTCTCACTCCTACTAGTGAATGTAATGTAACACACACCCTTACAATTCTCACCACCCCGTGATGTTTTTCTCACTCCTACCAGTGAATGTAATGTACCACACACCGATACAATGCGCACCACCCCGTGGTTTTTTTCTCACTCCTACTAGTGTATCTAATGTAACACACACCCATACAATGCGCACCACCCCGTGATGTTTTTCTCACTCCTAGTAGTGAATGTAACGTAACACACACCCATACAATTCGCACCACACCGTGATGTTTTTCTCACTCCTACTAGTGAATGTAATGTAACACACACCCATACAATGCGCACCACCCCGTGATGTTTTTCTCACTCCTACTAGTGAATGTAATGTAACACACACCCATACAATGCGCACCACCCCCTGATGTTTTTCTCACTCCTACTAGTGAATGTAATGTAACACACACCCATACAATGCGCACCACCCCGTGATGTTTTTCTCACTCCTACTAGTGAATGTAATGTAACACACACCCATACAATGCGCACCACCCCGTGATGTTTTTCTCACTCCTACTAGTGAATGTAATGTAACACATACCCATACAATGCGCACCACCCCGTGATGTTTTTCTCACTCCTACTAGTGAATGTAATGTAACACACACCCATACAATGCGCACCACCCCGTGATGTTTTTCACAAACCTATCCTATATTGCCACTGCATGTTCCCTGACCTCCCCATGCTGACCACCCCGCTGTGCTTTTCTCCATCCTACATTGCCAATCACTGCCTATCCTAATTCAGACCCTCCGATTCACACCATCCCGTGATGTTTTTCTCACTCCTACTAGTGAATGTAATGTAACACACACCCATACAATGCACACCACCCCGTGATGTTTTTCTCACTCCTACTAGTGAATGTAATGTAACACACACCCATACAATGCGCACCACCCCGTGATGTATTTCTCACTCCTACTAGTGAATGTAATGTAACACACACCCATACAATGCGCACCACCCCGTGATGTTTTCCTCACTCCTACTAGTGAATGTAACGTAACACACACCCATACAATGCGCACCAGCCCGTGATGTTTTTCTCACTCCTACTAGTGAATGTAATGTAACACACACCCATACAATGCGCACCACCCCGTGAAGTTTTTCTCACTCCTACTAGTGAATGTAATGTAACACACACCCATACAATGCGCACCACCCCGTGATGTTTTTCTCACTCCTACTAGTGAATGTAATGTAACACTCACCCATACAATGCGCACCACCCCGTGATGTTTTTCTCACTCCTACTAGTGAATGTAATGTAACACACACCCATACAATGCGCACCACCCCGTGATGTTTTTCTCACTCCTACTAGTGAATGAAATGTAACACACACCCATACAATGCGCACCACCCCGTGATGTTTTTCTCACTCCTACTAGTGAATGTAATGTAACACACACCCATACAATGCGCACCACCCCGCGATGTTTTTCAGAAACCTATCCTACATTGCACTGCATGTTCCCTGACCTCCCCATGTTGACCAACGCGAGGTGCTTTTCTCCATCCTACATTGCCACACACTGCCTATCCTAATTCAGACCCTCCGATTCACAGCACCCCGTGATGTTTTTCTCACTCCTCGTAGTGAATGTAATGTAACACACACCCATACAATGCGCACCACCCCGTGATGTTTTTCTCACTCCTCGTAGTGAATGTAATGTAACACACACCCATACAATGCGCACCACACCGTGATGTTTTTCTCACACCTACTAGTGAATGTAATGTAACACACACCCATACAATGCGCACCACCCCGTGATGTTTTTCTCCATCCTAGTAGTGAATGTAATGTAACACACACCCGTACAATGCGCACCACCCCGTGATGTTTTTCTCACTCCTACTAGTGAATGTAATGTAACACATACCCATACAATGCGCACCACCCCGTGATGTTTTTCTCACTCCTACTAGTGAATGTAATGTAACACACACCCATACAATGCGCACCACCCCGTGATGTTTTTCACAAACCTATCCTATATTGCCACTGCATGTTCCCTGACCTCCCCATGCTGACCACCCCGCTGTGCTTTTCTCCATCCTACATTGCCAATCACTGCCTATCCTAATTCAGACCCTCCGATTCACACCACCCCGTGATGTTTTTCTCACTCCTACTAGTGAATGTAATGTAACACACACCCATACAATGCACACCACCCCGTGATGTTTTTCTCACTCCTACTAGTGAATGTAATGTAACAGACACCCATACAATGCGCACCACCCCGTGATGTTTTTCTCACTCCTGCTAGTGAATCTAATGTAACACACACCCATACAATGCGCACCACCCCGCGATGTTTTTCAGAAACCTATCCTACATTGCCAATGCATGTTCCCTGACCTCCCCATGTTGACCACCCCGAGGTGCTTTTCTCCATCCTACATTGCCACTCACTGCCTATCCTAATTCAGACCCTCCGATTCACACAACCCGTGATGTTTTTCTCACTCCTTGTAGTGAATGTAATGTAACACACACCCATACAATGCGCACCACCCCGTGATGTTTTCCTCACTCCTAGCAGTGAATGTAACGTAACACACACCCATACAATCCGCACCACCCCGTGATGTTTTTCTCACTCCTAGTAGTGAATGTAACGTAACACACACCCATACAATGCGCACCACCCCGTGATGTTTTTCTCACTCCTACTAGTGAATGTAATGTAACACACACCCATATAATGCGCCCCACCCCCTGATGTTTTTCTCACTCCTACTAGTGAATGTAATGTAACACACACCCATACAATGCGCACCACCCCGTGATGTTTTTCTCACTTCTTTTAGTGAATGTAATGTAACACACACCCATACAATTCGCACCACCCCGTGATGTTTTTCTCACTCCTACTAGTGAATGTAATGTAACACACACCCATACAATGCGCACCACCCCGTGATGTTTTTCTCACTCCTACTAGTGAATGTAATGTAACACACACCCATACAATGCGCACCACCCCGTGATGTTTTTCTCACTCCTACTAGTTTATGTAATGTAACACACACCCATACAATGCGCACCACCCCGTGATGTTTTTCTCACTGCTACTAGTGAATGTAATGTAACACACACCGATACAATGCGCACCACCCCGTGATGTTTTTTCTCACTCCTACTAGTGAATCTAATGTAACACACACCCATACAATGCGCACCACCCCGTGATGTTTTCCTCACTCCTACTAGTGAATGTAATGTAACACACACCCATACAATGCGCACCACCCCGTGATGTTTTTCTCACTCCTACTAGTGAATGTAATGTAACACACACCCATACAATGCGCACCACCCCGTGATGTTTTTCTCACTCCTACTAGTGAATGTAATGTAACACACACCCATACAATGCGCACCACCCCGTGATGTTTTTCTCACTCCTACTAGTGAATCTAATGTAACACACACCCATACAATGCGCACCACCCCGTGATGTTTTTCTCACTCCTACTAGTGAATGTAATGTAACACACACCCATACAATGCGCACCACCCCGTGATGTTTTTCTCACTCCTACTAGTGAATGTAATGTAACACACACCCATACAATGCGCACCACCCCGTGATGTTTTTCTCACTCCCACTAGTGAATGTAATGTAACACACAACCATATAATGCGCACCACCCCGTGATGTTTTTCACACTCCCACTAGTGAATCTAATGTAACACACACCCATACAATGCGCACCACCCCGTGATGTTTTTCTCACTCCTACTAGTGAATGTAATGTACCACACACCCATACAATGCGCACCACCCCGTGATGTTTTTCTCACTCCTACTAGTGAATGTAATGTAACACACACCCATACAATGCGCACCACCCCGTGATGTTTTTCAGAAACCTATCCTATATTGCCACTGCATGTTCCCTTACCTCCCCATGCTGACCACCCCGCTGTGCTTTTCTCCATCCTACATTGCCAATCACTGCCTATCCTAATTCAGACCCTCCGATTCACACCACCCCGTGATGTTTTTCTCACTCCTACTAGTGAATGTAATGTAACACACACCCATACAATGCACACCACCCCGTGATGTTTTTCTCACTCCTACTAGTGAATGTAATGTAACACACATCCATACAATGCGCACACCCCGTGATGTTTTTCTCACTCCTACTAGTGAATGTAATGTAACACACACCCTTACAATTCTCACCACCCCGTGATGTTTTTCTCACTCCTACCAGTGAATGTAATGTACCACACACCGATACAATGCGCACCACCCCGTGGTTTTTTTCTCACTCCTACTAGTGTATCTAATGTAACACACACCCATACAATGCGCACCACCCCGTGATGTTTTTCTCACTCCTAGTAGTGAATGTAACGTAACACACACCCATACAATTCGCACCACACCGTGATGTTTTTCTCACTCCTACTAGTGAATGTAATGTAACACACACCCATACAATGCGCACCACCCCGTGATGTTTTTCTCACTCCTACTAGTGAATGTAATGTAACACACACCCATACAATGCGCACCACCCCCTGATGTTTTTCTCACTCCTACTAGTGAATGTAATGTAACACACACCCATACAATGCGCACCACCCCGTGATGTTTTTCTCACTCCTACTAGTGAATGTAATGTAACACACACCCATACAATGCGCACCACCCCGTGATGTTTTTCTCACTCCTACTAGTGAATGTAATGTAACACATACCCATACAATGCGCACCACCCCGTGATGTTTTTCTCACTCCTACTAGTGAATGTAATGTAACACAAACCCATACAATGCGCACCACCCCGTGATGTTTTTCACAAACCTATCCTATATTGCCACTGCATGTTCCCTGACCTCCCCATGCTGACCACCCCGCTGTGCTTTTCTCCATCCTACATTGCCAATCACTGCCTATCCTAATTCAGACCCTCCGATTCACACCATCCCGTGATGTTTTTCTCACTCCTACTAGTGAATGTAATGTAACACACACCCATACAATGCACACCACCCCGTGATGTTTTTCTCACTCCTACTAGTGAATGTAATGTAACACACACCCATACAATGCGCACCACCCCGTGATGTATTTCTCACTCCTACTAGTGAATGTAATGTAACACACACCCATACAATGCGCACCACCCCGTGATGTTTTCCTCACTCCTACTAGTGAATGTAACGTAACACACACCCATACAATGCGCACCAGCCCGTGATGTTTTTCTCACTCCTACTAGTGAATGTAATGTAACACACACCCATACAATGCGCACCACCCCGTGAAGTTTTTCTCACTCCTACTAGTGAATGTAATGTAACACACACCCATACAATGCGCACCACCCCGTGATGTTTTTCTCACTCCTACTAGTGAATGTAATGTAACACTCACCCATACAATGCGCACCACCCCGTGATGTTTTTCTCACTCCTACTAGTGAATGTAATGTAACACACACCCATACAATGCGCACCAACCCATGATGTTTTTCTCACTCCTACTAGTGAATGTAATGGAACACACACCCATACAATGCGCACCACCCCGTGATGTTTTTCTCACTCCTACTAGTGAATGTAATGTAACACACACCCATACAATGCACACCACCCCGTGATGTTTTTCACAAACCTATCCTATATTGCCACTGCATGTTCCGTGACCTCCCCATGTTGGCCACCCCGCTGTGCTTTTCTCCATCCTACATTGCCAAGCACTGCCTAAACTAATTCAGACCCTCCGATTCACACCACCCCGTGATGTTTTTCTCACTCCTACTAGTGAATGAAATGTAACACACACCCATACAATGCGCACCACCCCGTGATGTTTTTCTCACTCCTACTAGTGAATGTAATGTAACACACACCCATACAATGCGCACCACCCCGCGATGTTTTTCAGAAACCTATCCTACATTGCACTGCATGTTCCCTGACCTCCCCATGTTGACCACCGCGAGGTGCTTTTCTCCATCCTACATTGCCACACACTGCCTATCCTAATTCAGACCCTCCGATTCACAGCACCCCGTGATGTTTTTCTCACTCCTCGTAGTGAATGTAATGTAACACACACCCATACAATGCGCACCACCCCGTGATGTTTTTCTCACTCCTCGTAGTGAATGTAATGTAACACACACCCATACAATGCGCACCACACCGTGATGTTTTTCTCACACCTACTAGTGAATGTAATGTAACACACACCCATACAATGCGCACCACCCCGTGATGTTTTTCTCACTCCTAGTAGTGAATGTAATGTAACACACACCCGTACAATGCGCACCACCCCGTGATGTTTTTCTCACTCCTACTAGTGAATGTAATGTAACACACACCCATACAATGCGCACCACCCCTTGACGTTTTTCTCACTCCTACTAGTGAATGTAATGTAACACACACCCATACAATGCGCACCACCCCGTGATGTTTTTCTCACTCCTATTAGTGAATGTAATGTAACACACACCCATACAATGCGCACCACCCAGTGATGTTTTTCTCACTCCTACTAGTGAATGTAATGTAACACACACCCATACAATGCGCACCACCCCGCGATGTTTTTCAGAAACCTATCCTACATTGCCACTGCATGTTCCCTGAGCTCCCCATGCTGACCACCCCGAGGTGCTTTTCTCCATCCTACATTGCCACTCACTGCCTATCCTAATTCAGACCGTCCGATTCACACCACCCCGTGATGTTTTTCTCACTCCTACTAGTGAATGTAATGTAACACTCACCCTTACAATTCTCACCACCCCGTGATGTTTTTCTCACTCCTACTGATGAATGTAATGTAACACACACCGATACAATGCGCACCACCCCGTGATTTTTTTCTCACTCCTACTAGTGTATCTAATGTAACACACACCCATACAATGCGCACCACCCCGTGATGTTTTTCTCACTCCTACTAGTGAATGTAATGTAACACACACCCATACAATGCGCACCACCCCGTGATGTTTTTCTCACTCCTACTAGTGAATGTAATGTAACACACACCCATAGAATGCGCACCACCCCGTGATGTTTTTCTCACTCCTACTAGTGAATCTAATGTAACACACACCCATACAATGCGCACCACCCCGTGATGTTTTTCTCACTCCTACTAGTGAATGTAATGTAACACACACCCATACAATGCGCACCACCCCGTGATGTTTTTCTCACTCCTACTAGTGAATGTAATGTAACACACATCCATACAATGCGCACCACCCCGTGAAGTTTTTCTCACTCCTACTAGTGAATGTAATGTAACACACACCCATACAATTCGCACCACCCCGTGATGTTTTTCTCACTCCTACTAGTGAATGTAATGTAACACACACCCATACAATGCGCACCACCCCGTGATGTTTTTCTCACTCCTACTAGTGAATGTAATGTAACACACACCCATACAATGCGCACCACCCCGTGATGTTTTTCTCACTCCTACTAGTGAATGTAATGTAACACACACCCATACAATGCGCACCACCCCGTGATGTTTTTCTCACTCCTACTAGTGAATGTAATGTAACACACACCCATACAATGCGCACCACCCCGTGATGTTTTTCTCACTCCTACTAGTGAATGTAATGTAACACATACCCATACAATGCGCACCACCCCGTGATGTTTTTCTCACTCCTACTAGTGAATGTAATGTAAGACACACCCATACAATGCGCACCACGCCGTGATGTTTTTCACAAACCTATCCTATATTGCCACTGCATGTTCCCTGACCTCCCCATGCTGACCACCCCGCTGTGCTTTTCTCCATCCTACATTGCCAATCACTGCCTATCCTAATTCAGACCCTCCGATTCACACCACCCTGTGATGTTTTTCTCACTCCTACTAGTGAATGTAATGTAACACACACCCATACAATGCACACCACCACGTGATGTTTTTCTCACTCCTACTAGTGAATGTAATGTAACAGACACCCATACAATGCGCACCACCCCGTGATGTTTTTCTCACTCCTGCTAGTGAATCTAATGTAACACACACCCATACAACGCGCACCACCCCGCGATGTTTTTCAGAAACCTATCCTACATTGCCACTGCATGTTCCCTGACCTCCCCATGTTGACCACCCCGAGGTGCTTTTCTCCATCCTACATTGCCACTCACTGCCTATCCTAATTCAGACCCTCCGATTCACACAACCCGTGATGTTTTTCTCACTCCTTGTAGTGAATGTAATGTAACACACACCCATACAATGCGCACCACCCCGTGATGTTTTCCTCACTCCTACCAGTGAATGTAACGTAACACACACCCATACAATCCGCACCACCCCGTGATGTTTTTCTCACTCCTAGTAGTGAATGTAACGTAACACACACCCATACAATGCGCACCACCCCGTGATGTTTTTCTCACTCCTACTAGTGAATGTAATGTAACACACACCCATACAATGCGCACCACCCCGTGATGTTTTTCTCACTCCTACTAGTGAATGTAATGTAACACACACCCATACAATGCGCACCACCCCGCGATGTTTTTCAGAAACCTATCCTACATTGCCACTGCATGTTCCCTGAGCTCCCCATGCTGACCACCCCGAGGTGCTTTTCTCCATCCTACATTGCCACTCACTGCCTATCCTAATTCAGACCGTCCGATTCACACCACCCCGTGATGTTTTTCTCACTCCTACTAGTGAATGTAATGTAACACTCACCGTTACAATTCTCACCACCCCGTGATGTTTTTCTCACTCCTACTGATGAATGTAATGTAACACACACCGATACAATGCGCACCACCCCGTGATTTTTTTCTCACTCCTACTAGTGTATCTAATGTAACACACACCCATACAATGCGCACCACCCCGTGATGTTTTTCTCACTCCTACTAGTGAATGTAATGTAACACACACCCATACAATGCGCACCACCCCGTGATGTTTTTCTCACTCCTACTAGTGAATGTAATGTAACACACACCCATAGAATGCGCACCACCCCGTGATGTTTTTCTCACTCCTACTAGTGAATGTAATGTAAGACACACCCATACAATGCGCACCACCCCGTGATGTTTTTCACAAACCTATCCTATATTGCCACTGCATGTTCCCTTACCTCCCCATGCTGACCACCCCGCTGTGCTTTTCTCCATCCTACATTGCCAATCACTGCCTCTCCTAATTCAGACCCTCCGATTCACACCACCCCGTGATGTTTTTCTCACTCCTACTAGTGAATGTAATGTAACACACACCCATACAATGCACACCACCCCGTGATGTTTTTCTCACTCCTACTAGTGAATGTAATGTAACACACATCCATACAATGCGCACACCCCGTGATGTTTTTCTCACTCCTACTAGTGAATGTAATGTAACACACACCCATGCAATGCGCACCACCCCGTGATGTTTTTCTCACTCCTACTAGTGTATGTAATGTAACACACACCCATACAATGCGCCGCACCCCTTGATGTTTTTCTCACTCCTACTAGTGAATGTAATGTAACACACACCCATACAATGCGCACCACCCCGTGATGTTTTTCTCACTCCTATTAGTGAATGTAATGTAACACACACCCATACAATGCGCACCACCCCGTGATGTTTTTCTCACTCCTACTAGTGAATGTAATGTAACACACATCCATACAATGCTCACCACCCCGTGATGTTTTTCTCACTCCTAGTAGTGAATGTAACGTAACACACACCCATACAATGCGCACCACCCCGTGATGTTTTTCTCACTCCTACTAGTGTATGTAATGTAACACACACCCATACAATGCGCCGCACCCCTTGATGTTTTTCTCACTCCTACTAGTGAATGTAATGTAACACACACCCATACAATGCGCACCACCCCGTGATGTTTTTCTCACTCCTATTAGTGAATGTAATGTAACACACACCCATACAATGCGCACCACCCCGTGTTTTTTTTCTCACTCCTACTAGTGAATGTAATGTAACACACACCCATACAATGCACACCACCCCGTGATGTTTTTCTCACTCCTACTAGTGAATCTAATGTAACACACACCCATACAATGCGCAAGACCCCGTGATGTTTTTCTCACTGCTACTAGTGAATGTAATGTAACACACACCCATACAATGCGCACCACCCCGTGATGTTTTTCTAACTCCTATTAGTGAATGTAATGTAACACACACCCATACAATGCGCACCACCCCTTCATGTTTTTCTCACTCCTACTAGTGAATGTAATGTAACACACACCCATACAATGCGCACCATCCCGTGATGTTTTTCTCACTCCTACTAGTGAATGTAATGTAACACACACCCATACAATGCGCACCACCCCGTGATATTTTTCTCACTCCTACTAGTGAATGTAATGTAACACACACCCATACAATGCGCACCACCCCGTGATATTTTTCTCACTCCTATTAGTGAATGTAATGTAACACACACCCATACAATGCGCACCACCCCGTGATGTTTTTCTCACTCCTACTAGTGAATGTAATGTAACACACATCGATACAATACGCACCACCCCGTGATGTTTTTCTCACTCCTACTAGTGAATCTAATGTAACACACACCCATACAATGCGCACCACCCCGTGATGTTTTTCTCACTCCTACTAGTGAATGTAATGTAAGACACACCCATACAATGCGCACCACCCCGTGATGTTTTTCTCACTCCTACTAGTAAATGTAATGTAACACACACCCATACAATGCGCACCAACCCGTGATGTTTTTCTCACTCCTACTAGTGAATGTAATGTAACACACACCCATACAATGCGCACCACCCCGTGATGTTTTTCTCACTCCTACTAGTGAATGTAATGTAACACACACCCATACAATGCGCACCACCCCGTGATGTTTTTCTCACTCCTACTAGTGAATGTAATGTAACACACACCCATACAATGCGCACTACCCCGTGATGTTTTTCTCACTCCTACTAGTGAATGTAATGTAACACACACCCATACAATGCGCACCACCCCGTGATGTTTTTCTCACTCCTACTAGTGAATGTAATGTAACACACACCCATACAATGCGCACCACCCCGTGATGTTTTTCACAAACCTATCCTATATTGCCACTGCATGTTCCCTTACCTCCCCATGCTGACAACCCCGCTGTGCTTTTCTCCATCCTACATTGCCAATCACTGCCTATCCTAATTCAGACCCTCCGATTCACACCACCCCGTGATGTTTTTCTCACTCCTACTAGTGAATGTAATGTAACACACACCCATACAATGCACACCACCCCGTGATGTTTTTCTCACTCCTACTAGTGAATGTAATGTAACACACACCCATACAATGCGCACCACACCTTGATGTTTTTCTCACTCCTACTAGTGAATCTAATGTAACACACACCCATACAATGCGCACCACCCGGTGATGTTTTTCTCACTCCTACTAGTGAATGTAATGTAACACACACCCATACAATGCGCACCACCCCGTGATGTTTTTCTCACTCCTACTAGTGAATCTAATGTAACACACACCCATACAATGCGCACCACCCCGTGATGTTTTTCTCACTCCTACTAGTGAATCTAATGTAACACACACCCATACAATGCGCACCACCCCGTGATGTTTTTCTCACTCCTACTAGTGAATGTAATGTAACACACACCCGTACAATGCGCACCACCCCGTGATGTTTTTCTCACTCCCACTAGTGAATGTAATGTAACACACACCCATACAATGCGCACCACCCCGTGATGTTTTTCTCACTCCCACTAGTGAATGTAATGTAACACACACCCATACAATGCGCACCACCCCGTGATGTTTTTCACACTCCCACTAGTGAATCTAATGTAACACACACCCATACAATGTGCACCACCCCGTGATGTTTTTCTCACTCCTACTAGTGAATGTAATGTAACACACACCCATACAATGCGCACCACCCCGTGATTTTTTTCTCACTCCTATTAGTGAATGTAATGTAACACACACCCATACAATGCGCACCACCCCGTGATGTTTTTCTCACTCCTACTAGTGAATGTAATGTAACACACACCCATACAATGCGCACCACCCCGTGATGTTTTTCTCACTCCTACTAGTGAATCTAATGTAACACACACCCATACAATGCGCAAGACCCCGTGATGTTTTTTTCTCTGCTACTAGTGAATGTAATGTAACACACACCCATACAATGCGCACCACCCCGTGATGTTTTTCTAACTCCTACTAGTGAATGTAATGTAACACACACCCATACAATGCGCACCACCCCTTGATGTTTTTCTCACTCCTACTAGTGAATGTAATGTAACACACACCCATACAATGCGCACCACCCCGTGATGTTTTTCTCACTCCTACTAGTGAATGTAATGTAACACACACCCATACAATGCGCACCACCCCGTGATGTTTTTCTCACTCCTACTAGTGAATGTAATGTAACACACACCCATACAATGCGCACCACCCCGTGATGTTTTTCTCACTCCTACTAGTGAATGTAATGTAACACACACCCATACAATGCGCACCACCCCGTGATGTTTTTCTCACACCTACTAGTGAATGTAATGTAACACACACCCATACAATGCGCACCACCCCGTGATGTTTTTCACACTCCCACTAGTGAATCTAATGTAACACACACCCATACAATGCGCACCACCCCGTGATGTTTTTCTCACTCCTACTAGTGAATGTAATGTACCACACACCCATACAATGCGCACCACCCCGTGATGTTTTTCTCACTCCTACTAGTGAATGTAATGTAACACACACCCATACAATGCGCACCACCCCGTGATGTTTTTCACAAACCTATCCTATATTGCCACTGCATGTTCCCTTACGTCCCCATGCTGACCACCCCGCTGTGCTTTTCTCCATCCTACATTGCCAATCACTGCCTATCCTAATTCAGACCCTCCGATTCACACCACCCCGTGATGTTTTTCTCACTCCTACTAGTGAATGTAATGTAACACACACCCATACAATGCACACCACCCCGTGATGTTTTTCTCACTCCTACTAGTGAATGTAATGTAACACACATCCATACAATGCGCACACCCCGTGATGTTTTTCTCACTCCTACTAGTGAATGTAATGTAACACACACCCATACAATGCTCACCACCCCGTGATGTTTTTCTCACTCCTAGTAGTGAATGTAACGTAACACACACCCATACAATGCGCACCACCCCGTGATGTTTTTCTCACTCCTACTAGTGTATGTAATGTAACACACACCCATACAATGCGCCGCACCCCTTGATGTATTTGTCACTCCTACTAGTGAATGTAATGTAACACACACCCATACAATGCGCACCACCCCGTGCTGTTTTTCTCACTCCTATTAGTGAATGTAATGTAACACACACCCATACAATGCGCACCACCCCGTGATGTTTTTCTCACTCCTACTAGTGAATGTAATGTAACACACACCCATACAATGCACACCACCCCGTGATGTTTTTCTCACTTCTACTAGTGAATCTAATGTAACACACACCCATACAATGCGCAAGACCCCGTGATGTTTTTCTCACTGCTACTAGTGAATGTAATGTAACACACACCCATACAATGCGCACCACCCCGTGATGTTTTTCTAACTCCTATTAGTGAATGTAATGTAACACACACCCATACAATGCGCACCACCCCTTGATGTTTTTCTCACTCCTACTAGTGAATGTAATGTAACACACACCCATACAATGCGCACCACCCCGTGATGTTTTTCTCACTCCTACTAGTGAATGTAATGTAACACACACCCATACAATGCGCACCACCCCGTGATGTTTTTCTCACTCCTACTAGTGAATGTAATGCAACACACACCCATACAATGCGCACCACCCCGTGATGTTTTTCTCACTCCTATTAGTGAATGTAATGTAACACACACCCATACAATGCGCACCACCCCGTGATGTTTTTCTCACTCCTACTAGTGAATGTAATGTAACACACATCGATACAAGACGCACCACCCCGTGATGTTTTTGTCACTCCTACTACTGAATCTAATGTAACACACACCCATACAATGCGCACCACCCCGTGATGTTTTTCTCACTCCTACTAGTGAATGTAATGTAACACACACCCATACAATGCGCACCACCCCGTGATGTTTTTCTCACTCCTACTAGTGAATGTAATGTAACACACACCCATACAATGCGCACCACCCCGTGATGTTTTTCTCACTCCTACTAGTGAATGTAATGTAACACACACCCATACAATGCGCACCACCCCGTGATGTTTTTCTCACTCCTACTAGTGAATGTAATGTAACACACACCCATACAATGCGCACCACCCCGTGATGTTTTTCTCACTCCTACTAGTGAATGTAATGTAACACACACCCATACAATGCGCACCACCCCGTGATGTTTTTCTCACTCCTACTAGTGAATGTAATGTAACACACACCCATAAAATGCGCACCACCCCGTGATGTTTTTCACAAACCTATCCTATATTGCCACTGCATGTTCCCTTACCTCCCCATGCTGACCACCCCGCTGTGCTTTTCTCCATCCTACATTGCCAATCACTGCCTATCCTAATTCAGACCCTCCGATTCACACCACCCCGTGATGTTTTTCTCACTCCTACTAGTGAATGTAATGTAACACACACCCATACAATGCACACCACCCCGTGATGTTTTTCTCACTCCTACTAGTGAATGTGATGTAACACACACCCATACAATGCGCACCACCCCTTGATGTTTTTCTCACTCCTACTAGTGAATCTGATGTAACACACACCCATACAATGCGCACCACCCGGTGATGTTTTTCTCACTCCTACTAGTGAATGTAATGTAACACACACCCATACAATGCGCACCACCCCGTGATGTTTTTCTCACTCCTACTAGTGAATCTAATGTAACACACACCCATACAATGCGCAACACCCCGTGATGTTTTTCTCACTCCTACTAGTGAATCTAATGTAACACACACCCATACAATGCGCACCACCCCGTGATGTTTTTCTCACTCCTACTAGTGAATGTAATGTAACACACACCCATACAATGCGCACCACCCCGTGATGTTTTTCTCACTCCCACTAGTGAATGTAATGTAACACACACCCATACAATGCGCACCACCCCGTGATGTTTTTCTCACTCCCACTAGTGAATGTAATGTAACACACACCCATACAATGCGCACCACCCCGTGATGTTTTTCACACTCCCACTAGTGAATCTAATGTAACACACACCCATACAATGCGCACCACCCCGTGATGTTTTTATCACTCCTACTAGTGAATGTAATGTAACACACACCCATACAATGCGCACCACCCCGTGATGTTTTTCACAAACCTATCCTATATTGCCACTGCATGTTCCCTTACCTCCCCATGCTGACCACCCCGCTGTGCTTTTCTCCATCCTACATTGCCAATCACTGCCTATCCTAATTCAGACCCTCCGATTCACACCACCCCGTGATGTTTTTCTCACTCCTACTAGTGAATGTAATGTAACACACACCCATACAATGCACACCACCCCGTGATGTTTTTCTGACTCCTACTAGTGAATGTAATGTAACACACACCCATACAATGCGCACACCCCGTGATGTTTTTCTCACTCCTACTAGTGAATGTAATGTAACACACACCCATACAATGCGCACCACCCCGTGATGTTTTTCTCACTCCTACTAGTGAATCTAATGTAACACACACCCATACAATGCGCAAGACCCCGTGATGTTTTTCTCACTGCTACTAGTGAATGTAATGTAACACACACCCATACAATGCGCACCACCCCGTGATGTTTTTCTAACTCCTACTAGTGAATGTAATGTAACACACACCCATACAATGCGCACCACCCCTTGATGTTTTTCTCACTCCTACTAGTGAATGTAATGTAACACACACCCATACAATGCGCACCACCCCGTGATGTTTTTCTCACTCCTACTAGTGAATGTAATGTAACACACACCCATACAATGCGCACCACCCCGTGATGTTTTTCTCACTCCTACTAGTGAATGTAATGTAACACACACACATACAATGCGCACCACCCCGTGATGTTTTTCTCACTCCTATTAGTGAATGTAATGTAACACACACCCATACAATGCGCACCACCCCGTGATGTTTTTCTCACTCCTACTAGTGAATGTAATGTAACACACACCGATACAATACGCACCACCCCGTGATGTTTTTCTCACTCCTACTAGTGAATCTAATGTAACACACACCCATACAATGCGCACCACCCCGTGATGTTTTTCTCACTCCTACTAGTGAATGTAATGTAACACACACCCATACAATGCGCACCACCCCGTGATGTTTTTTCACTCCTACTAGTGAATGTAATGTAACACACACCCATACAATGCGCACCACCCCGTGATGTTTTTCTCACTCCCACTAGTGAATGTAATGTAACACACACCCATACAATTCGCACCACCCCGTGATGTTTTTCACACTCCCACTAGTGAATCTAATGCAACACACACCCATACAATGCGCACCACCCGTGATGTTTTTCTCACTCCTACTAGTGAATGTAATGTACCACACACCCATACAATGCGCACCACCCCGTGATATTTTTCTCACTCCTACTAGTGAATGTAATGTAACACACCCCCATACAATGCGCACCACCCTGTGATGTTTTTCTCACTCCTACTAGTGAATGTAATGTAACACACACCCATACAATGCGCACCACCCCGTGATGTTTTTCTCACTCCTACTAGTGAATGTAATGTAACACACACCCATACAATGCGCACCACCCCGTGATGTTTTCTCACTCCTACTAGTGAATGTAATGTAACACACACCCATACAATGCGCACCACCCCGTGATGTTTTTCTCACTCCTACTAGTGAATGTAATGTAACACACACGCATACAATGCGCACCACCCCGTGATGTTTTTCTCACTCCTACTAGTGAATGTAATGTAACACACACCCATACAATGCGCACCACCCCGTGATGTTTTTCACAAACCTATCCTATATTGCCACTGCATGTTCCCTTACCTCCCCATGCTGACCACCCCGCTGGTCTTTTCTCCATCCTACATTGCCAATCACTGCCTATCCTAATTCAGACCCTCCGATTCACACCACCCCGTGATGTTTTTCTCACTCCTATTAGTGAATGTAATGTAACACACACCCATACAATGCACACCACCCCGTTATGTTTTTCTCACTCCTACTAGTGAATGTAATGTAACACACACCCATACAATGCGCACCACCCCTTGATGTTTTTCTCACTCCTACTAGTGAATCTAATGTAACACACACCCATACAATGCGCACCACCCCGCGATGTTTTTCAGAAACCTATCCTACATTGCCACTGCATGTTCCCTGACCTCCCCATGTTGACCACCCTGAGGTGCTTTTCTCCATCCTACATTGCCACTCACTGCCTATCCTAATTCAGACCCTCCGATTCACACCACCCCGTGATGTTTTTCTCACTCCTTGTAGTGAATGTAATGTAACACACACCCATACAATGCGCACCACCCCGTGATGTTTTTCTCACTCCTACTAGTGAATGTAATGTAACACACACCCATACAATGCGCACCACCCCGTGATGTATTTCTCACTCCTACTAGTGAATGTAATGTAACACACACCCATACAATGCGCACCACCCCGTGATGTTTTTCTCACTCCTACTAGTGAATGTAATGTAACACACACCCATACAATGCTCACCACCCCGTGATGTTTTTCTCACTCCTAGTAGTGAATGTAACGTAACACACACCCATACAATGCGCACCACCCCATGATGTTTTTCTCACTCCTACTAGTGAATGTAATGTAACACACACCCATACAATGCGCACCACCCCTTGATGTTTTTCTCACTCCTACTAGTGAATGTAATGTAACACACACCCATACAATGCGCACCACCCCGTGATGTTTTTCTCACTCCTATTAGTGAATGTAATGTAACACTCACCCATACAATGCGCACCACCCCGTGATGTTTTTCTCACTCCTACTAGTGAATGTAATGTAACACACACCCATACAATGCGCACCACCCCGTGATGTTTTTCTCACTCCTACTAGTGAATCTAATGTAACACACACCCATACAATGCGCACCACCCCGTGATGTTTTTCTCCCTGCTACTAGTGAATGTAATGTAACACACACCCATACAATGCGCACCACCCCGTGATGTTTTTCTCACTCCTACTAGTGAATGTAATGTAACACACACCCATACAATGCGCACCACCCCGTGATGTTTTTCTCACTCCTACTAGTGAATGTAATGTAACACACACCGATACAATGCGCACCACCCCGTGATGTTTTTCTCACTCCTACTAGTGAATCCAATGTAACACACACCCATACAATGCACACCACCCCGTGATGTTTTTCTCACTCTTACTAGTGAATGTAATGTAACACACACCCATACAATGCGCACCACCCCGTGATGTTTTTCTCACTCCTACTAGTGAATCTAATGTAACACACACCCATACAATGCGCACCACCCCGTGATGTTTTTCTCACTCCTACTAGTGAATGTAATGTAACACACACCCATACAATGCGCAGCACCCCGTGATGTTTTTCTCACTCCTACTAGTGAATCTAATGTAACACACACCCATACAATGCGCACCACCCCGTGATGTTTTTCTCACTCCTACTAGTGAACGTAATGTAAACACACCCATACAATGCGCACCACCCCGTGAAATTTTTCTCACTCCTACTAGTGAATGTAATGTAACACACACCCATACAATGCGCACCACCCCGTGATGTTTTTTTTACTCCTACTAGTGAATGTAATGTAACACACACCCATAAAATGCGCACCACCCCGTGAGTTTTTTCTCACTCCTACTAGTTAATGTAATGTAGCACACACCCATACAATGCGCACCACCACGTGATGTTTTTCTCACTCCTACTAGTGAATGTAATGTAACACACACCCTTACAATGCGCACCACCCCGTGATGTTTTTCTCACTCCTACTAGTGAATGTAATGTAACACAAACCCATACAATGCGCACCACCCCGTGATGTTTTTCTCACTCCTACTAGTGAATGTAGTGTAACACACACCCATATATGCGCACCACCCCGCGATGTTTTTCAGAAACCTATCCTACATTGCCACTGCATGTTCCCTGACCTCCCCATGCTGACCAGCCCGTGCTGCTTTTCTCCATCCTACATTGCCACTCACTGCCTTTCCTAATTCAGACCCTCCGATTCACACCACCCCGTGATGATTTTCTCACTAATACTAGTGAATGTAATGTAACACACACCCATACCTTGCGCACCACCCTGTGATGTTTTTCTCACTCCTACTAGTGAATGTAATGTAACACACACCCATACAATGCGCACCACCCCGTGATGTTTTTCTCACTCCTACTAGTGAATGTAATGTAACACACACCCATACAATGCGCACCACCCCTCGATGTTTTTCAGAATCCTGTCCTACATTGCCAATGCATGTTCCCTGACCTCCCCATGCTGACCACCCCGCGGTGCTTTTCCACATCCTACATGGCCACTCACTGCCTATCCTAATTCAGTCCCTCCGATTCACACCACCCCGTGATGTTTTTCTCACTCCTACTAGTGAATGTAATGTAACACACACCCATACAATGCGCACCACCCCGCGATGTTTTTCAGAAACCTATCCTACATTGCCACTGCATGTTCCCTGACCTTCCCATGCTGACCACCCCGCGGTGCTTTTCTCCATCCTATATTGCCACTCACTGCCTATCCTAATTCAGACCCTCCAATTCACACCACCCCGTGATGTTTTTCTCACTCCTACTACTTGAATGTAATGTAACGCACACCCATACAATGCGCAACACACAGGGGTGTTTTTAGAAACCTATCCTACATTGCCAATGCATGTTCCCTGACCTCCCCATTCTGAGCACCACGCGGTGCTTTTCGCCATCCTACATTGCTACTCACTGCCTATCCTAATTCAGACCCTCCGATTCACACCACCCCGTGATGTTTTTCTCACTCCTACTAGTGAATGTAATGTAACACACACCCATACAATGCGCACCACCCGCGATGTTTTTTAAACCTATCCTACATTGCCACTGCATGTTCCCTGACCTCCTCATGCTGACCACCCCGCGGTGCTTTTCTCCATCCTACATTGCCACTCACTGCCTATCCAAATTCAGACACTCGGATTCAGACCACCCCGTGATGTTTTTCTCACTCCTACTAGTGAATGTAATGTAACACACACCCATACAATGCGCACCACCCCGTGATGTTTTCCTCACTCCTACTAGTGAATGTAATGTAACACACACCCATACAATGCGCACCACCCCGTGATGTTTTTCTCACTCCTACTAGTGAATGTAATGTAACACACACCCATACAATGCGCACCACCCCGTGATGTTTTTCTCACTCCTACAAGTGAATGTAATGTAACACACACCCATACAATGCGCACCACCCCGTGATATTTTTCTCACTCCTACTAGTGAATGTAATGTAACACACCCCAATACAATGCGCACCACCCCGTGATGTTTTTCTCACTCCTACTAGTGAATGTAATGTAACACACACCCATACAATGCGCACCACCCAGCGATGTTTTTCTCAATCCTACTAGTGAATGTAATGTAACACACACCCATACAATGCGCAAGACCCCGTGATGTTTTTCTCACTGCTACTAGTGAATGTAATGTAACACACACCCATACAATGCGCACCACCCCGTGATGTTTTTCTAACTCCTACTAGTGAATGTAATGTAACACACACCCATACAATGCGCACCACCCCTTGATGTTTTTCTCACTCCTACTAGTGAATGTAATGTAACACACACCCATACAATGCGCACCACCCCGTGATGTTTTTCTCACTCCTACTAGTGAATGTAATGTAACACACACCCATACAATGCGCACCACCCCGTGATGTTTTTCTCACTCCTACTAGTGAATGTAATGTAACACACACACATACAATGCGCACCACCCCGTGATGTTTTTCTCACTCCTATTAGTGAATGTAATGTAACACACACCCATACAATGCGCACCACCCCGTGATGTTTTTCTCACTCCTACTAGTGAATGTAATGTAACACACACCGATACAATACGCACCACCCCGTGATGTTTTTCTCACTCCTACTAGTGAATCTAATGTAACACACACCCATACAATGCGCACCACCCCGTGATGTTTTTCTCACTCCTACTAGTGAATGTAATGTAACACACACCCATACAATGCGCACCACCCCGTGATGTTTTTCTCACTCCTACTAGTGAATGTAATGTAACACACACCCATACAATGCGCACCACCCCGTGATGTTTTTCTCACTCCTACTAGTGAATGTAATGTAACACACACCCATACAATGCGAACCACCCCGTGATGTTTTTCTCACTCCCACTAGTGAATGTAATGTAACACACACCCATACAATTCGCACCACCCCGTGATGTTTTTCACACTCCCACTAGTGAATCTAATGCAACACACACCCATACAATGCGCACCACCCCGTGATGTTTTTCTCACTCCTACTAGTGAATGTAATGTACCACACACCCATACAATGCGCACCACCCCGTGATATTTTTCTCACTCCTACTAGTGAATGTAATGTAACACACCCCCATACAATGCGCACCACCCCGTGATGTTTTTCTCACTCCTACTAGTGAATGTAATGTAACACACACCCATACAATGCGCACCACCCCGTGATGTTTTTCTCACTCCTACTAGTGAATGTAATGTAACACACACCCATACAATGCGCACCACCCCGTGATGTTTTTCTCACTCCTACTAGTGAATGTAATGTAACACACACCCATACAATGCGCACCACCCCGTGATGTTTTTCTCACTCCTACTAGTGAATGTAATGTAACACACACGCATACAATGCGCACCACCCCGTGATGTTTTTCTCACTCCTACTAGTGAATGTAATGTAACACACACCCATACAATGCGCACCACCCCGTGATGTTTTTCACAAACCTATCCTATATTGCCACTGCATGTTCCCTTACCTCCCCATGCTGACCACCCCGCTGGTCTTTTCTCCATCCTACATTGCCAATCACTGCCTATCCTAATTCAGACCCTCCGATTCACACCACCCCGTGATGTTTTTCTCACTCCTATTAGTGAATGTAATGTAACACACACCCATACAATGCACACCACCCCGTTATGTTTTTCTCACTCCTACTAGTGAATGTAATGTAACACACACCCATACAATGCGCACCACCCCTTGATGTTTTTCTCACTCCTACTAGTGAATCTAATGTAACACACACCCATACAATGCGCACCACCCCGCGATGTTTTTCAGAAACCTATCCTACATTGCCACTGCATGTTCCCTGACCTCCCCATGTTGACCACCCTGAGGTGCTTTTCTCCATCCTACATTGCCACTCACTGCCTATCCTAATTCAGACCCTCCGATTCACACCACCCCGTGATGTTTTTCTCACTCCTTGTAGTGAATGTAATGTAACACACACCCATACAATGCGCACCACCCCGTGATGTTTTTCTCACTCCTACTAGTGAATGTAATGTAACACACACCCATACAATGCGCACCACCCCGTGATGTATTTCTCACTCCTACTAGTGAATGTAATGTAACACACACCCATACAATGCGCACCACCCCGTGATGTTTTTCTCACTCCTACTAGTGAATGTAATGTAACACACACCCATACAATGCTCACCACCCCGTGATGTTTTTCTCACTCCTAGTAGTGAATGTAACGTAACACACACCCATACAATGCGCACCACCCCATGATGTTTTTCTCACTCCTACTAGTGAATGTAATGTAACACACACCCATACAATGCGCACCACCCCTTGATGTTTTTCTCACTCCTACTAGTGAATGTAATGTAACACACACCCATACAATGCGCACCACCCCGTGATGTTTTTCTCACTCCTATTAGTGAATGTAATGTAACACTCACCCATACAATGCGCACCACCCCGTGATGTTTTTCTCACTCCTACTAGTGAATGTAATGTAACACACACCCATACAATGCGCACCACCCCGTGATGTTTTTCTCACTCCTACTAGTGAATCTAATGTAACACACACCCATACAATGCGCACCACCCCGTGATGTTTTTCTCCCTGCTACTAGTGAATGTAATGTAACACACACCCATACAATGCGCACCACCCCGTGATGTTTTTCTCACTCCTACTAGTGAATGTAATGTAACACACACCCATACAATGCGCACCACCCCGTGATGTTTTTCTCACTCCTACTAGTGAATGTAATGTAACACACACCGATACAATGCGCACCACCCCGTGATGTTTTTCTCACTCCTACTAGTGAATCCAATGTAACACACACCCATACAATGCACACCACCCCGTGATGTTTTTCTCACTCTTACTAGTGAATGTAATGTAACACACACCCATACAATGCGCACCACCCCGTGATGTTTTTCTCACTCCTACTAGTGAATCTAATGTAACACACACCCATACAATGCGCACCACCCCGTGATGTTTTTCTCACTCCTACTAGTGAATGTAATGTAACACACACCCATACAATGCGCAGCACCCCGTGATGTTTTTCTCTCTCCTACTAGTGAATCTAATGTAACACACACCCATACAATGCGCACCACCCCGTGATGTTTTTCTCACTCCTACTAGTGAACGTAATGTAAACACACCCATACAATGCGCACCACCCCGTGAAATTTTTCTCACTCCTACTAGTGAATGTAATGTAACACACACCCATACAATGCGCACCACCCCGTGATGTTTTTTTTACTCCTACTAGTGAATGTAATGTAACACACACCCATAAAATGCGCACCACCCCGTGAGTTTTTTCTCACTCCTACTAGTTAATGTAATGTAGCACACACCCATACAATGCGCACCACCACGTGATGTTTTTCTCACTCCTACTAGTGAATGTAATGTAACACACACCCTTACAATGCGCACCACCCCGTGATGTTTTTCTCACTCCTACTAGTGAATGTAATGTAACACAAACCCATACAATGCGCACCACCCCGTGATGTTTTTCTCACTCCTACTAGTGAATGTAGTGTAACACACACCCATATATGCGCACCACCCCGCGATGTTTTTCAGAAACCTATCCTACATTGCCACTGCATGTTCCCTGACCTCCCCATGCTGACCAGCCCGTGCTGCTTTTCTCCATCCTACATTGCCACTCACTGCCTTTCCTAATTCAGACCCTCCGATTCACACCACCCCGTGATGCTTTTCTCACTAATACTAGTGAATGTAATGTAACACACACCCATACCTTGCGCACCACCCTGTGATGTTTTTCTCACTCCTACTAGTGAATGTAATGTAACACACACCCATACAATGCGCACCACCCCGTGATGTTTTTCTCACTCCTACTAGTGAATGTAATGTAACACACACCCATACAATGCGCACCACCCCTCGATGTTTTTCAGAATCCTGTCCTACATTGCCAATGCATGTTCCCTGACCTCCCCATGCTGACCACCCCGCGGTGCTTTTCCACATCCTACATGGCCACTCACTGCCTATCCTAATTCAGTCCCTCCGATTCACACCACCCCGTGATGTTTTTCTCACTCCTACTAGTGAATGTAATGTAACACACACCCATACAATGCGCACCACCCCGCGATGTTTTTCAGAAACCTATCCTACATTGCCACTGCATGTTCCCTGACCTTCCCATGCTGACCACCCCGCGGTGCTTTTCTCCATCCTATATTGCCACTCACTGCCTATCCTAATTCAGACCCTCCAATTCACACCACCCCGTGATGTTTTTCTCACTCCTACTACTTGAATGTAATGTAACGCACACCCATACAATGCGCAACACACAGGGGTGTTTTTAGAAACCTATCCTACATTGCCAATGCATGTTCCCTGACCTCCCCATTCTGAGCACCACGCGGTGCTTTTCGCCATCCTACATTGCTACTCACTGCCTATCCTAATTCAGACCCTCCGATTCACACCACCCCGTGATGTTTTTCTCACTCCTACTAGTGAATGTAATGTAACACACACCCATACAATGCGCACCACCCGCGATGTTTTTTAAACCTATCCTACATTGCCACTGCATGTTCCCTGACCTCCTCATGCTGACCACCCCGCGGTGCTTTTCTCCATCCTACATTGCCACTCACTGCCTATCCAAATTCAGACACTCGGATTCAGACCACCCCGTGATGTTTTTCTCACTCCTACTAGTGAATGTAATGTAACACACACCCATACAATGCGCACCACCCCGTGATGTTTTCCTCACTCCTACTAGTGAATGTAATGTAACACACACCCATACAATGCGCACCACCCCGTGATGTTTTTCTCACTCCTACTAGTGAATGTAATGTAACACACACCCATACAATGCGCACCACCCCGTGATGTTTTTCTCACTCCTACAAGTGAATGTAATGTAACACACACCCATACAATGCGCACCACCCCGTGATATTTTTCTCACTCCTACTAGTGAATGTAATGTAACACACCCCAATACAATGCGCACCACCCCGTGATGTTTTTCTCACTCCTACTAGTGAATGTAATGTAACACACACCCATACAATGCGCACCACCCAGCGATGTTTTTCTCAATCCTACTAGTGAATGTAATGTAACACACACCCATACAATGCGCACCACCCCGCGATGTTTTTCAGAAACCTGTCCTACATTGCCACTGCATGTTCCCTGACCTCCCCATGCTGACCAGCCCGCGGTGCTTTTCTCCATCCTACATTGCCACTCACTGCCTATCCTAATTCAGACCCTCCGATTCACACCACCCCATGATGTTTTTCTCACTCCTACTAGTGAATGTGATGTAACACACACCCATACAATGCGCACCACCCTGTGATGTTTTTCAGAAACCTATTCTACATTGCCACTGCATGTTCCCTGACCTTCCCATGCTGACCACCCCGCGGTGCTTTTCTCCATCCTACATTGCCACTCACGGCCTATCCTTATTCAGCCCCTCCAATTCAATCATCCCCGTGATGTTTTTCTCACTCCTACTAGTGAATGTAATGTAACACACACCCATACAATGCGCACCACCCCGTGATGTTTTTCTCACTCCTACTAGTGAATGTAATGTAACACACACCCATACAATGCGCACCACCCCGTGATGTGTTTCTCACTCCTCCTAGTGAATGTAATGTAACACACACACATACAATGCGCACCACCCCGCGATGTTTTTCATTAACCTATCCTACATTGCCACTGCATGTTCCCTGACCTCCCCATGCTGACCACCCCGCGGTGCTTTTCTCCATCCTACATTGCCACTCACTGCCTATCCTAATTCTGACCCTCCGATTCACATTACCCCGTGATGTTTTTCTCACTCCTACTAGTGAATGTAATGTAACACACACACGTACAATGCGCACCACCCCATGATGTTTTCTTCACCTACTAGTGAATGTAATGTAACACACACCCATACAATGCGCACCACCCCTCGATGTTTTTCAGAATCCTGTCCTACATTGCCAATGCATGTTCCCTGACCTCCCCATGCTGACCACCCCGCGGTGCTTTTCTCCATCCTACATTGGCACTCACTGCCTATCCTAATTCAGTCCCTCCGATTCACACCACCCCGTGATGTTTTTCTCACTCCTACTAGTGAATGTAATGTAACACACACCCATACAATGCGCACCACCCCGCGATGTTTTTCAGAAACCTATCCTACATTGCCACTGCATGTTCCCTGACCTTCCCATGCTGACCACCCCGCGGTGCTTTTCTCCATCCTATATTGCCACTCACTGCCTATCCTAATTCAGACCCTCCAATTCACACCACCACGTGATGTTTTTCTCACTCCTACTAGTGAATGTAATGTAACGCACAACCATACAATGCGCACCACACCGGGGTGTTTTTCAGAAACCTATCCTACATTGCCAATGCATGTTCCCTGACCTCCCCATTCTGAGCACCACGCGGTGCTTTTCGCCATCCTACATTGCTACTCACTGCCTATCCTAATTCAGACCCTCCGATTCACACCACCCCGTGATGTTTTTCTCACTCCTACTAGTGAATGTAATGTAACACACACCCATACAATGCGCACCACCCCGCGATGTTTTTTAAAACCTATCCTACATTGCCATTGCATGTTCCCTGACCTCCTCATGCTGACCACCCCGCGGTGCTTTTCTCCATCCTACATTGCCACTCACTGCCTATCCAAATTCAGACACTCGGATTCAGACCACGCCGTGATGTTTTTCTCACTCCTACTAGTGAATGTAATGTAACACACACCCATACCATGCGCACCACCCCGTGATGTTTTCCTCACTCCTACTAGTGAATGTAATGTAACACACACCTATACAATGCGCACCACCCCGTGATGTTTTTCTCACTCCTACTAGTGAATGTAATGTAACACACACCCATACAATGCGCACCACCCCGTGATGTTTTTCTCACTCCTACAAGTGAATGTAATGTAACACACACCCATACAATGCGCACCACCCCGTGATATTTTTCTCACTCCTACTAGTGAATGTAATGTAACACACCCCAATACAATGCGCACCACCCCGCGATGTTTTTCAGAAACCTATCCTACATTGCCACTGCATGTTCCCTGACCTCCCCATGCTGACATCCCGCGGGGCTTTTCTCGATCCTACATTGCCACTCACTGCCTATGCTAATAGAGACCCTCCAGTTCACACATCCACGTGATGTTTTTCTCCCTCATACTAGTGAATGCAATGGAACACACACCCATACAATGCGCACCACCCCGCGATGTTTTTCTCTCTCCTATTAGTAAATGTAATGTAACACACACCCATACAATGCGCACCACCCCGCGATGTTTTTCAGAAACCTATCCTACATTGCCACTGCATGTTCCCTGACCTCCCCATGCTGACGACCCCGCGGTGCTTTTCTCCATCCTACATTGCACTCACTGCCTATCCTAATTCAGACCCTCCGATTCACACATCCCCGTGATGTTTTTCTCACTCCTACTAGTGAATGTAATGTAACACACACCCATACAATGCGCACCACCCCGCGATATTTTTCAGAAACCTATCCTACATTGCCACTGCATGTTCCCTGACCTCCCCATGCTGACATCCCGCGGTGCTTATCTCGATCCTACATTGCCACTCACTGCCTATCCTAATAGAGACCCTCCGATTCACACATCCCCGTGATGTTTTTCTCACTCCTACTAGTGAATGTAACGTAACACACACCCATACAATGCGCACCGCCCCGCGATGTTTTTCAGAAACCTATCCTACATTGCCACTGCATGTTCCCTTACCTCCCCATGCTGACCACCCCGTGGTGCTTTTCTCCATCCTACATTGCCACTCACTGCCTATCGTAATTCAGACCCTCCGATTCACACCACCCCTGACGTTTTTCTCACTCCTACTAGTGAATGTAATGTAACACACACCCATACAATGCGCACCACCCATCGATGTTTTTCTCACTCCTACTAGTGAATGTAAGGTAACACACACCCATACAATGCGCACCACCCGGTGATGTTTTTCTGAAACCTATCCTACATTGCCACTGCCTGTTCCCTGACCTCCCCATGCTGACCACCACGCGGTGCTTTTCTCCATCCTACATTGCCACTCACTGCATATCCTAATTCAGACCCTCCGATTCACACCACCCCGTGATGTTTTTCACACTCCTACTAGTGAATGTAATGTAACAAACAACCATACAATGCGCACCACCCCGCGATGTTTTTCAGAAACCTTTCCTACATTGCCACTGCAGGTTCCCTGACCACCCCATGCTGACCACCCCGCGGTGCTTTTCTACATCCTACATTGCCACTCACTGCCTATCCTAATTCAGACCCTCCGATTTACACCACCCCGTGATGTTTTTCTCACTACTAGTAGTGAATGTAATGTAAGCCACACCCATACAATGCCCACCACCCCGTGATGTTTTTCTCACTCCTACTAGTGAATGTAATGTAACACACACCCATACAATGCACACCACCCCGTGATGTTTTTCTCACTCCTACTAGTGAATGTAATGTAACACACACCCATACAATGCGCACAACCCCGTGATGTTTTTCTCACTCCTACTAGTGAATGTAATGCAACACACACCCATACAATGTGCAGCACCCCGCAATGTTTTTCAGAAACCTATCCAACATTGCCACTGCATGTTCCCTGACCTCCCAATGCTGACAACACCGTGGTTCTTTTCTCCATCCTACATTGCCACTCACTGCCTATCCTAATGCAGATCCTCCGATTCACACCACCCCTTGATGTTTTTCTCACTCCTACTAGTGAATGTAATGTAACACACACCCATACAATGCGCACCACCCCGTGATGTTTTTCTCACTCCTACTAGTGAATGTAATGTAACACACACCCATACAATGCGCACCACCCCGTGATGTTTTTCTCAGTCCTACTAGTTAATGTAATGTAACACACACCCATACAATGCGCACCACCCCGCGATGTTTTTCAGAAACCTATCCTACATCGCCACGGCATGTTCCCTGACCTCCCCATGCTGACCACCCCGCGGTGCTTTTATCCATTCTACATTGCCACTCACTGCCTATCCTAATTCAGACCCTCCGATTCACACCACCCCGTGATGTTTTTCTCACTCCTACTAGTGAATGTGATGTAACACACACCCATACAATGCGCACCACCCCGTGATGTTTTTCAGAAACCTATTGTACATTGCCACTGCATGTTCCCTGACATTCCCATGCTGACCACCCCGCGGTGCTTTTCTCCATCCTACATTGCCACTCACTGCATATCCTTATTCAGACCCTCCAATTCAATCATCCCCGTGATGTTTTTCTCACTCCTACTAGTGAATGTAATGTAACACACACCCATACAATGTGCACCACCCCGCGATGTTTTTCAGAAACCTATCCTACATTGCCACTGCATGTTCCCTGACCTCCCCATGCTGACATCCCGCGGTGCTTTTCTCGATCCTACATTGCCACTCACTGCCTATGCTAATAGAGACCCTCCAGTTCACACATCCCCGTGATGTTTTTCTCCCTCCTACTAGTGAATGTAATGGAACACACACCCATACAGTGCGCACCACCCCGCGATGTTTTTCTCACTCCTACTAGTGAATGTAATGTAACACACACCCATACAATGCGCACCAACCCGCGATGTTTTTCAGAAACCTATCCTACATTGCCACTGCATGTTCCCTTACCTCCCCATGCTGACCACCCCGTGGTGCTTTTCTCCATCCTACATTGCCACTCACTGCCTATCGTAATTCAGACCGTCCGATTCACACCACCCCTGACTTTTTTCTCACTCCTACTAGTGAATGTAATGTAACACACACCCATACAATGCGCACCACCCCGCGATGTTTTTCTCACTCCTACTAGTGAATGTAAGGTAACACACACCTATACAATGCGCACCACCCGGTGATGTTTTTCAGAAACCTATCCTACATTGCCACTGCATGTTCCCTGACCTCCCCATGCTGACCACCACGCGGTGCTTTTCTCCATCCTGCATTGCCACTCACTGCATATCCTAATTCAGACTCTCCGATTCACACCACCCCGTGATGTTTTTCACACTCCTACTAGTGAATGTAATGTAACACACAACCATACAATGCGCACCACCCCGCGATATTTTTCAGAAACCTATCCTACATTGCCACTGCAGGTTCCCTGACTTCCCAATGGTGACCACCCCGCGGTGCTTTTCTCCATCCTACATTGCCACTCACTGCCTATCCTAATTCAGACCCTCCGATTTACACCACCCCGTGATGTTTTTCTCACTACTACTAGTGAATGTAATGTAACCCACACCCATACAATGCCCACCACCCCGTGATGTTTTTCTCACTCCTACTAGTGAATGTAATGTATCACACACCCATACAATGCGCACCACCCCGTGATGTTTTTCTCACTCCTACTAGTGAATGTAATGCAACACACACCCATACAATGTGCAGCACCCCGCGATGTTTTTCAGAAACCTACCCTACATTGCCACGGCATGTTCCCTGACCTCCCTTTGCTGACCACACCGCGGTGCTTTTCTCCATCTTACATTGCCACTCACTGCCTACCCTAATTCAGACCCTCCGATTGACACCACCCCGTGATGTTTTTCTCACTCCTACTAGTGAATGTAATGTAACACACACCCATACAATGCGCACCACCCTGTGATGTTTTTCTCACTCCTACTAGTGAATGTAATGTAACACACACCCATACAATGCGCACCACCCCGTGATGTTTTTCTCAGTCCTACTAGTTAATGTAATGTAACACACACCCATACAATGCGCACCACCCCGAGATGTTTTTCAGAAACCTATCCTACATCGCCAGGGCATGTTCCCTGACCTCCCCATGCTGACCACCCCGCGGTGCTTTTATCCTTCCTACATTGCCACTCACTGCCTATCCTAATTCAGACCCTCCGACTCACACCACCCCGTGATGTTTTTCTCACTCCTTCTAGTGAATGTAATGTAACACACACCCATACAATGCGCACCACCCCGTGATGTTTTTCTCACTCCTACTAGTGAATGTAATGTAACACACACCCATACAATGCGGACCACCCCGTGATGTTTTTCTCACTCCTACTAGTGAATGTAATGTAACACACACCCATACAATGCGCACTACCCCGTGATGTTTTTCTCACTCCTACTAGGGAATGTAATGTAACCCACACCCATGCAATGCGCACCACCCGGTGATATTTTTCTCACTCCTACTAGTGAATGTAATGCAACACATACCCATACAATGTGCAGCACCCCGCGATGTTTTTCAGAAACCTATCCAACATTGCCACTGCATGTTCTCTGACCTCCCAATGCTGACAACACCGTGGTGCTTTTCTCCATCCTACATTGCCACTCACTGCCTATCCTAATTCAGATCCTCGGATTCACACCACCCCTTGATGTTTTTCTCACTCCTACTAGTGAATGTAATGTAACACACACCCATGCAATGCGCACCACCCCGCGATGTTTTCTCACTCCTACTAGTGTATGTAATGTTACACAACCGTACAATGCGCACCACCCCGCGATGTTTTTCAGAAACCTATCCTACATTGCCACTGCATGTTCCCTGACCTCCCCATGCTGACCACCCCGCGGTTCTTTTGTCCATCCTACATTGCCACTCACTGCCTATCCTAATAGAGACCCTCCAATTCACACATCCCCGTGATGTTTTTCTCACTCCTACTAGTGAATGTAATGTAACACACACCCATACAACGGGCACCACCCTGCGATGTTTTTCAGAAACCTATCCTACATTGCCACTGCATGTTCCCTGACCTCCCCATGTTGACCACCCCGCGGTGCTTGTCTCCATCCTACATTGCCACTCACTGCCTATCCTAATTCAGACCCTCCCATTCACACGACCCTTGACGTTTTTCTCACTCCTACTAGTGAATGTAATGTAACACACACCCATACAATGCGCACCACCCCGTGATGTTTTTTTTTACTCCTACTAGTGAATGTAATGTAACACACACCCATAAAATGCGCACCACCCCGTGAGTTTTTTCTCACTCCTACTAGTTAATGTAATGTAACACACACCCATACAATGCGCACCACCACGTGATGTTTTTCTCACTCCTACTAG
Source organism: Cavia porcellus (assembly GCF_034190915.1). Classification (NCBI taxonomy): domain Eukaryota; kingdom Metazoa; phylum Chordata; class Mammalia; order Rodentia; family Caviidae; genus Cavia; species Cavia porcellus. The sequence continues at coordinate 740,619 of NW_026947611.1, read as the reverse complement.
TGAATGTAATGTAACACACACCCATACAATGCGCACCACCCCGTGATGTTTTTTTTTACTCCTACTAGTGAATGTAATGTAACACACACCCATAAAATGCGCACCACCCCGTGAGTTTTTTCTCACTCCTTCTAGTTAATGTAATGTAACACACACCCATACAATGCGCACCACCACGTGATGTTTTTCTCACTCCTACTAGTGAATGTAATGTAACACACACCCATATATGCGCACCACCCCGCGATGTTTTTCAGAAACCTATCCTACATTGCCACTGCATGTTCCCTGACCTCCCCATGCTGACCAGCCCGCGGTGCTTTTCTCCATCCTACATTGCCACTCACTGCCTTTCCTAATTCAGACCCTCCGATTCACACCACCCCGTGATGATTTTCTCACTAATACTAGTGAATGTAATGTAACACACACCCATACCTTGCGCACCACCCCGTGATGTTTTTCTCACTCCTACTAGTGAATGTAATGTAACACACACCCATACAATGCGCACCACCCCGTGATGTTTTTCTCACTCCCACTAGTGAATGTAATGTAACACACACCCATACAATGCGCACCACCCCATGATGTTTTCCTCACCTACTAGTGAATGTAATGTAACACACACCCACACAATGCGCACCACCCCGCGATGTTTTTCCGAAACCAATCCTACATTGCCACTGCATGTTCCCTGACCTCCAAATGCTGACGACCCCGCGGGGCTTTTCTCCATCCTACATTGCCACTCACTGCCTATCCTAATTCAGACCCTCCGATTCACACCACCCCGTGATGTTTTTCTCACTCCTACTAGTGAATGTAATGTAACACACACCCATACAATGCGCACCACCCCGTGATGTTTTTCTCACTCCTACTAGTGAATGTAATGTAACACACACCCATACAATGCGCACCACCCCGTGATGTGTTTCTCATTCCTCCTAGTGAATGTAATGTAACACACACACATACAATGCGCACCACCCCGCGATGTTTTTCATTAACCTATCCTACATTGCCACTGCATGTTCCCTGACCTCCCCATGCTGACCACCCCGCGGTGCTTTTCTCCATCCTACATTGCCACTCACTGCCAATCCTAATTCAGACCCTCCGATTCACACTACCCCGTGATGTTTTTCTCACTCCTACTAGTGAATGTAATGTAACACACACACGTACAATGCGCACCACCCCGTGATGTTTTTCTCACTCCTACTAGTGAATGTAATGTAACACACACCCATACAATGCGCACCACCCCTCGATGTTTTTCAGAATCCTTTCCTACATTGCCAATGCATGTTCCCTGACCTCCCCATGCTGACCACCCTGCGGTGCTTTTCTCCATCCTATATTGCCACTCACTGCCTATCCTAATTCAGTCCCTCCGATTCACACCACCCCGTGATGTTTTTCTCACTCCTACTAGTGAATGTAATGTAACACACACCCATACAATGCGCACCACCCCGCGATGTTTTTCAGAAACCTATCCTACATTGCCACTGCATGTTCCCTGACCTTCCCATGCTGACCACCCCGCGGTGCTTTTCTCCATCCTATATTGCCACTCACTGCCTATCCTAATTCAGACCCTCCAATTCACACCACCCCGTGATGTTTTTCTCACTCCTACTAGTGAATGTAATGTAACGCACACCAATACAATGCGCACCACCCCGTGATGTTTTTCAGAAACCTATCCTACATTGCCAATGCATGTTCCCTGACCTCCCCATTCTAAGCACCACGCGGTGCTTTTCGCCATCCTACATTGCTACTCACTGCCTATCCTAATTCAGACCCTCCGATTCACACCACCCCGTGATGTTTTTCTCACTCCTACTAGTGAATGTAATGTAACACACACCCATACAATGCGCACCACCCCGCGATGTTTTTTAAAACCTATCCTACATTGCCACTGCATGTTCCCTGACCTCCTCATGCTGACCACCCCGCGGTGCTTTTCTCCATCCTACATTGCCACTCACTGCCTATCCAAATTCAGACACTCGGATTCAGACCACCCCGTGATGTTTTTCTCACTCCTACTAGTGAATGTAATGTAACACACACCCATACAATGCGCACCACCCCGTGATGTTTTCCTCACTCCTACTAGTGAATGTAATGTAACACACACCCATACAATGCGCACCACCCCGTGATGTTTTTCTCACTCCTACTAGTGAATGTAATGTAACACACACCCATACAATGCGCACCACCCTGTGATGTTTTTCTCACTCCTACTAGTGAATGTAATGTAACACACACCCATACAATGCGCACCACCCCGTGATATTTTTCTCACTCCTACTAGTGAATGTAATGTAACACACCCCAATACAATGCGCACCACCCCGTGATGTTTTTCTCACTCCTACTAGTGAATGTAATGTAACACACACCCATACAATGCGCACCACCCAGTGATGTTTTTCTCAATCCTACTAGTGAATGTAATGTAACACACACCCATACAATGCGCACAACCCCGCGATGTTTTTCAGAAACCTGTCCTACATTGCCACTGCATGTTCCCTGACCTCCCCATGCTGACCAGCCCGCGGTGCTTTTCTCCATCCTACATTGCCACTCACTGCCTATCCTAATTCAGACCCTCCGATTCACACCACCCCATGATGTTTTTCTCACTCCTACTAGTGAATGTGATGTAACACACACCCATACAATGCGCACCACCCCGCGATGTTTTTCAGAAACCTATCCTACATTGGCACTGCATGTTCCCTGACCTCCCCATGCTGACATCACGCGGGGCTTTTCTCGATCCTACATTGCCACTCACTGCCTATGCTAATAGAGACCCTCCAGTTCACACATCCCCGTGATGTTTTTCTCCCTCCTACTAGTGAATGTAATGGAACACACACCCATAAAATGCGCACCACCCCGCGATGTTTTTCTCACTCCTACTAGTGAATGTAATGTAACACACACCCATACAATGCGCACCACCCCGCGATGTTTTTCAGAAACCTATCCTACATTGCCACTGCATGTTCCCTGACCTCCCCATGCTGACTACCCCGCGGTGCTTTTCTCCATCCTACATTGCACTCACTGCCTATCCTAATTCAGACCCTCCGATTCACAAATCCCCGTGATGTTTTTCTCACTCCTACTAGTGAATGTTATGTAACACACACCCATACAATGCGCACCACCCCGCGATATTTTTCAGAAACCTATCCTACAATGCCACTGCATGTTCCCTGACCTCCCCATGCTGACATCCCGCGGTGCTTTTCTCGATCCTACATTGCCACTCACTGCCTATCCTAATAGAGACCCTCCGATTCACACATCCCCGTGATGTTTTTCTCACTCCTACTAGTGAATGTAACGTAACACTCACCCATACAATGCGCACCGCCCCGCGATGTTTTTCAGAAACCTATCCTACATTGCCACTGCATGTTCCCTTACCTCCCCATGCTAACCACCCCGTGGTGCTTTTCTCCATCCTACATTGCCACTCACTGCCTATCGTAATTCAGACCCTCCGATTCATACCACCCCTGACGTTTTTCTCACTCCTACTAGTGAATGTTATGTAACACACACCCATACAATGCGCACCACCCCGCGATGTTTTTCTCACGCCTACTAGTGAAAGTAAGGTAACACACACCCATACAATGCGCACCACCCGGTGATGTTTTTCAGAAACCTATCCTACATTGCCACTGCCTGTTCCCTGACCTCCCCATGCTGACCACCACGCGGTGCTTTTCTCCATCCTACATTGACACTCACTGCATATCCTAATTCAGACCCTCCGATTCACACCAACCCGTGATGTTTTTCACACTCCTACTAGTGAATGTAATGTAACACACAACCATACAATGCGCACCACCCCGCGATGTTTTTCAGAAACCTTTCCTACATTGCCACTGCAGGTTCCCTGACCTCCCCATGCTGACCACCCCGCGGTGCTTTTCTACATCCTACATTGCCACTCACTGCCTATCCTAATTCAGACCCTCCGATTTACACCACCCCGTGATGTTTTTCTCACTACTAGTAGTGAATGTAATGTAAGCCACACCCATACAATGCCCACCACCCCGTGATGTTTTTCTCACTCCTACTAGTGAATGTAATGTAACACACACCCATACAATGCACACCACCCCGTGATGTTTTTCTCACTCCTACTAGTGAATGTAATGTAACACACACCCATACAATGCGCACCACCCCGTGATGTTTTTCTCACTCCTACTAGTGAATGTAATGCAACACACACCCATACAATGTGCAGGACCCCGCAATGTTTTTCAGAAACCTATCCAACATTGCCACTGCATGTTCCCTGACCTCCCAATGCTGACAACACCGTGGTTCTTTTCTCCATCCTACATTGCCACTCACTGCCTATCCTAATGCAGATCCTCCGATTCACACCACCCCTTGATGTTTTTCTCACTCCTACTAGTGAATGTAATGTAACACACACCCATACAATGCGCACCACCCCGCGATGTTTTTCTCACTCCTACTAGTGAATGTAATGTTACACACCAGTACAATGCGCACCACCCCGCGATGTTTTTCAGAAACCTATCCTACATTGCCACGGCATGTTCCCTGACCTCCCAATGCTGACCACACCGCGGTGCTTTTCTCCATCCTACATTGCCACTCACTGCCTATCCTAATTCAGACCCTCCGATTCACACCACCCCGTGATGTTTTTCTCACTCCTACTAGTGAATGTAATGTAACACACACCCATACAATGCGCACCACCCCGTGATGTTTTTCTCACTCCTACTAGTGAATGTAATGTAACACACACCCATACAATGCGCACCATCCCGTGATGTTTTTCTCAGTCCTACTAGTTAATGTAATGTAACACACACCCATACAATGCGCACCACCCCGCGATGTTTTTCAGAAACCTATCCTACATCGCCACGGCATGTTCCCTGACCTCCCCATGCTGACCACCTCGCGGTGCTTTTATCCATCCTACATTGCCACTCACTGCCTATCCTAATTCAGACCCTCCGATTCACACCACCGAGTGATGTTTTTCTCACTCCTACTAGTGAATGTAATGTAACACACACCCATACAATGCGCACCACCCCATGATGTTTTTCTCACTCCTAGTAGTGAATGTAATGTAACACACACCCATACAATGTGCACCACCCCGTGATGTTTTTCTCACTCCTACTAGTGAATGTAATGTAACACACACCCATACAATGCGCACCACCCCGTGATATTTTTCTCACTCCTACTAGTGAATGTAATGTAACACACACCCATGCAATGCGCACCACCCCGTGATATTTTTCTCACTCCTACTAGTGAATGTAATGCAACACACACCCATACAATGTGCAGCACCCCGCGATGTTTTTCAGAAACCTACCCTACATTGCCACGGCATGTTCCCTGACCTCCCTTTGCTGACCACACCGCGGTGCTTTTCTCCATCTTACATTGCCACTCACTGCCTACCCTAATTCAGACCCTCCGATTGACACCACCCCGTGATGTTTTTCTCACTCCTACTAGTGAATGTAATGTACCACACACCCATACAATGCGCACCACCCCGTGATGTTTTTCTCACTCCTACTAGTGAATGTAATGTAACACACACCCATACAATGCGCACCACCCCGTGATGTTTTTCTCAGTCCTACTAGTTAATGTAATGTAACACACACCCATACAATGCGCACCACCCCGAGATGTTTTTCAGAAACCTATCCTACATCGCCAGGGCATGTTCCCTGACCTCCCCATGCTGACCACCCCGCGGTGCTTTTATCCTTCCTACATTGCCACTCACTGCCTATCCTAATTCTGACCCTCCGACTCACACCACCCCGTGATGTTTTTCTCACTCCTTCTAGTGAATGTAATGTAACACACACCCATACAATGCGCACCACCCCGTGATGTTTTTCTCACTCCTACTAGTGAATGTAATGTAACACACACCCATACAATGCGGACCACCCCGTGATGTTTTTCTCACTCCTACTAGTGAATGTAATGTAACACACACCCATACAATGCGCACTACCCCGTGATGTTTTTCTCACTCCTACTAGGGAATGTAATGTAACCCACACCCATGCTATGCGCACCACCCGGTGATATTTTTCTCACTCCTACTAGTGAATGTAATGCAACACATACCCATACAATGTGCAGCACCCCGCGATGTTTTTCAGAAACCTATCCAACATTGCCACTGCATGTTCTCTGACCTCCCAATGCTGACAACACCGTGGTGCTTTTCTCCATCCTACATTGCCACTCACTGCCTATCCTAATTCAGATCCTCGGATTCACACCACCCCTTGATGTTTTTCTCACTCCTACTAGTGAATGTAATGTAACACACACCCATGCAATGCGCACCACCCCGCGATGTTTTCTCACTCCTACTAGTGTATGTAATGTTACACAACCGTACAATGCGCACCACCCCGCGATGTTTTTCAGAAACCTATCCTACATTGCCACTGCATGTTCCCTGACCTCCCCATGCTGACCACCCCGCGGTTCTTTTGTCCATCCTACATTGCCACTCACTGCCTATCCTAATAGAGACCCTCCAATTCACACATCCCCGTGATGTTTTTCTCACTCCTACTAGTGAATGTAATGTAACACACACCCATACAACGGGCACCACCCTGCGATGTTTTTCAGAAACCTATCCTACATTGCCACTGCATGTTCCCTGACCTCCCCATGCTGACCACCCCGCGGTGCTTGTCTCCATCCTACATTGCCACTCACTGCCTATCCTAATTCAGACCCTCCCATTCACACGACCCTTGACGTTTTTCTCACTCCTACTAGTGAATGTAATGTAACACACACCCATACAATGCGCACCACCCCGTGATGTTTTTTTTTACTCCTACTAGTGAATGTAATGTAACACACACCCATAAAATGCGCACCACCCCGTGAGTTTTTTCTCACTCCTACTAGTTAATGTAATGTAACACACACCCATACAATGCGCACCACCACGTGATGTTTTTCTCACTCCTACTAGTGAATGTAATGTAACACACACCCATACAATGCGCACCACCCCGTGATGTTTTTTTTTACTCCTACTAGTGAATGTAATGTAACACACACCCATAAAATGCGCACCACCCCGTGAGTTTTTTCTCACTCCTTCTAGTTAATGTAATGTAACACACACCCATACAATGCGCACCACCACGTGATGTTTTTCTCACTCCTACTAGTGAATGTAATGTAACACACACCCATATATGCGCACCACCCCGCGATGTTTTTCAGAAACCTATCCTACATTGCCACTGCATGTTCCCTGACCTCCCCATGCTGACCAGCCCGCGGTGCTTTTCTCCATCCTACATTGCCACTCACTGCCTTTCCTAATTCAGACCCTCCGATTCACACCACCCCGTGATGATTTTCTCACTAATACTAGTGAATGTAATGTAACACACACCCATACCTTGCGCACCACCCCGTGATGTTTTTCTCACTCCTACTAGTGAATGTAATGTAACACACACCCATACAATGCGCACCACCCCGTGATGTTTTTCTCACTCCCACTAGTGAATGTAATGTAACACACACCCATACAATGCGCACCACCCCATGATGTTTTCCTCACCTACTAGTGAATGTAATGTAACACACACCCACACAATGCGCACCACCCCGCGATGTTTTTCCGAAACCAATCCTACATTGCCACTGCATGTTCCCTGACCTCCAAATGCTGACGACCCCGCGGGGCTTTTCTCCATCCTACATTGCCACTCACTGCCTATCCTAATTCAGACCCTCCGATTCACACCACCCCGTGATGTTTTTCTCACTCCTACTAGTAAATGTAATGTAACACACACCCATACAATGCGCACCACCCCGTGATGTTTTTCTCACTCCTACTAGTGAATGTAATGTAACACACACCCATACAATGCGCACCACCCCGTGATGTGTTTCTCATTCCTCCTAGTGAATGTAATGTAACACACACACATACAATGCGCACCACCCCGCGATGTTTTTCATTAACCTATCCTACATTGCCACTGCATGTTCCCTGACCTCCCCATGCTGACCACCCCGCGGTGCTTTTCTCCATCCTACATTGCCACTCACTGCCAATCCTAATTCAGACCCTCCGATTCACACTACCCCGTGATGTTTTTCTCACTCCTACTAGTGAATGTAATGTAACACACACACGTACAATGCGCACCACCCCGTGATGTTTTTCTCACTCCTACTAGTGAATGTAATGTAACACACACCCATACAATGCGCACCACCCCTCGATGTTTTTCAGAATCCTTTCCTACATTGCCAATGCATGTTCCCTGACCTCCCCATGCTGACCACCCTGCGGTGCTTTTCTCCATCCTGCATTGCCACTCACTGCCTATCCTAATTCAGTCCCTCCGATTCACACCACCCCGTGATGTTTTTCTCACTCCTACTAGTGAATGTAATGTAACACACACCCATACAATGCGCACCACCCGTCGATGTTTTTCAGAAACCTATCCTACATTGCCACTGCATGTTCCCTGACCTTCCCATGCTGACAACCCCGCGGTGCTTTTCTCCATCCTATATTGCCACTCACTGCCTATCCTAATTCAGACCCTCCAATTCACACCACCCCGTGATGTTTTTCTCACTCCTACTAGTGAATGTAATGTAACGCACACCAATACAATGCGCACCACCCCGTGATGTTTTTCAGAAACCTATCCTACATTGCCAATGCATGTTCCCTGACCTCCCCATTCTAAGCACCACGCGGTGCTTTTCGCCATCCTACATTGCTACTCACTGCCTATCCTAATTCAGACCCTCCGATTCACACCACCCCGTGATGTTTTTCTCACTCCTACTAGTGAATGTAATGTAACACACACCCATACAATGCGCACCACCCCGCGATGTTTTTTAAAACCTATCCTACATTGCCACTGCATGTTCCCTGACCTCCTCATGCTGACCACCCCGCGGTGCTTTTCTCCATCCTACATTGCCACTCACTGCCTATCCAAATTCAGACACTCGGATTCAGACCACCCCGTGATGTTTTTCTCACTCCTACTAGTGAATGTAATGTAACACACACCCATACAATGCGCACCACCCCGTGATGTTTTCCTCACTCCTACTAGTGAATGTAATGTAACACACACCCATACAATGCGCACCACCCCGTGATGTTTTTCTCACTCCTACTAGTGAATGTAATGTAACACACACCCATACAATGCGCACCACCCCGTGATGTTTTTCTCACTCCTACTAGTGAATGTAATGTAACACACACCCATACAATGCGCACCACCCCGTGATATTTTTCTCACTCCTACTAGTGAATGTAATGTAACACACCCCAATACAATGCGCACCACCCCGTGATGTTTTTCTCACTCCTACTAGTGAATGTAATGTAACACACACCCATACAATGCGCACCACCCAGTGATGTTTTTCTCAATCCTACTAGTGAATGTAATGTAACACACACCCATACAATGCGCACAACCCCGCGATGTTTTTCAGAAACCTGTCCTACATTGCCACTGCATGTTCCCTGACCTCCCCATGCTGACCAGCCCGCGGTGCTTTTCTCCATCCTACATTGCCACTCACTGCCTATCCTAATTCAGACCCTCCGATTCACACCACCCCATGATGTTTTTCTCACTCCTACTAGTGAATGTGATGTAACACACACCCATACAATGCGCACCACCCCGCGATGTTTTTCAGAAACCTATCCTACATTGGCACTGCATGTTCCCTGACCTCCCCATGCTGACATCACGCGGGGCTTTTCTCGATCCTACATTGCCACTCACTGCCTATGCTAACAGAGACCCTCCAGTTCACACATCCCCGTGATGTTTTTCTCCCTCCTACTAGTGAATGTAATGGAACACACACCCATAAAATGCGCACCACCCCGCGATGTTTTTCTCACTCCTACTAGTGAATGTAATGTAACACACACCCATACAATGCGCACCACCCCGCGATGTTTTTCAGAAACCTATCCTACATTGCCACTGCATGTTCCCTGACCTCCCCATGCTGACTACCCCGCGGTGCTTTTCTCCATCCTACATTGCACTCACTGCCTATCCTAATTCAGACCCTCCGATTCACACATCCCCGTGATGTTTTTCTCACTCCTACTAGTGAATGTTATGTAACACACACCCATACAATACGCACCACCCCGCGATATTTTTCAGAAACCTATCCTACAATGCCACTGCATGTTCCCTGACCTCCCCATGCTGACATCCCGCGGTGCTTTTCTCGATCCTACATTGCCACTCACTGCCTATCCTAATAGAGACCCTCCGATTCACACATCCCCGTGATGTTTTTCTCACTCCTACTAGTGAATGTAACGTAACACTCACCCATACAATGCGCACCGCCCCGCGATGTTTTTCAGAAACCTATCCTACATTGCCACTGCATGTTCCCTTACCTCCCCATGCTAACCACCCCGTGGTGCTTTTCTCCATCCTACATTGCCACTCACTGCCTATCGTAATTCAGACCCTCCGATTCATACCACCCCTGACGTTTTTCTCACTCCTACTAGTGAATGTAATGTAACACACACCCATACAATGCGCACCACCCCGCGATGTTTTTCTCACGCCTACTAGTGAAAGTAAGGTAACACACACCCATACAATGCGCACCACCCGGTGATGTTTTTCAGAAACCTATCCTACATTGCCACTGCCTGTTCCCTGACCTCCCCATGCTGACCACCACGCGGTGCTTTTCTCCATCCTACATTGACACTCACTGCATATCCTAATTCAGACCCTCCGATTCACACCAACCCGTGATGTTTTTCACACTCCTACTAGTGAATGTAATGTAACACACAACCATACAATGCGCACCACCCCGCGATGTTTTTCAGAAACCTTTCCTACATTGCCACTGCAGGTTCCCTGACCTCCCCATGCTGACCACCCCGCGGTGCTTTTCTACATCCTACATTGCCACTCACTGCCTATCCTAATTCAGACCCTCCGATTTACACCACCCCGTGATGTTTTTCTCACTACTAGTAGTGAATGTAATGTAAGCCACACCCATACAATGCCCACCACCCCGTGATGTTTTTCTCACTCCTACTAGTGAATGTAATGTAACACACACCCATACAATGCACACCACCCCGTGATGTTTTTCTCACTCCTACTAGTGAATGTAATGTAACACACACCCATACAATGCGCACCACCCCGTGATGTTTTTCTCACTCCTACTAGTGAATGTAATGCAACACACACCCATACAATGTGCAGGACCCCGCAATGTTTTTCAGAAACCTATCCAACATTGCCACTGCATGTTCCCTGACCTCCCAATGCTGACAACACCGTGGTTCTTTTCTCCATCCTACATTGCCACTCACTGCCTATCCTAATGCAGATCCTCCGATTCACACCACCACGTTATGTTTTTCTCACTCCTACTAGTGAATGTAATGTAACACACACCCATACAATGCGCACCACCCCGCGATGTTTTTCTCACTCCTACTAGTGAATGTAATGTTACACACCAGTACAATGCGCACCACCCCGCGATGTTTTTCAGAAACCTATCCTACATTGCCACGGCATGTTCCCTGACCTCCCAATGCTGACCACACCGCGGTGCTTTTCTCCATCCTACATTGCCACTCACTGCCTATCCTAATTCAGACCCTCCGATTCACACCACCCCGTGATGTTTTTCTCACTCCTACTAGTGAATGTAATGTAACACACACCCATACAATGCGCACCACCCCGTGATGTTTTTCTCACTCCTACTAGTGAATGTAATGTAACACACACCCATACAATGCGCACCATCCCGTGATGTTTTTCTCAGTCCTACTAGTTAATGTAATGTAACACACACCCATACAATGCGCACCACCCCGCGATGTTTTTCAGAAACCTATCCTACATCGCCACGGCATGTTCCCTGACCTCCCCATGCTGACCACCTCGCGGTGCTTTTATCCATCCTACATTGCCACTCACTGCCTATCCTAATTCAGACCCTCCGATTCACACCACCCCGTGATGTTTTTCTCACTCCTACTAGTGAATGTAATGTAACACACACCCATACAATGCGCACCACCCCATGATGTTTTTCTCACTCCTAGTAGTGAATGTAATGTAACACACACCCATACAATGTGCACCACCCCGTGATGTTTTTCTCACTCCTACTAGTGAATGTAATGTAACACACACCCATACAATGCGCACCACCCCGTGATATTTTTCTCACTCCTACTAGTGAATGTAATGTAACACACACCCATGCAATGCGCACCACCCCGTGATATTTTTCTCACTCCTACTAGTGAATGTAATGCAACACACACCCATACAATGTGCAGCACCCCGCGATGTTTTTCAGAAACCTATCCAACATTGCCACTGCATGTTCCCTGACCTCCCAATGCTGACAACACCGTGGTTCTTTTCTCCATCCTACATTGCCACTCACTGCCTATCCTAATGCAGATCCTCCGATTCACACCACCACGTTATGTTTTTCTCACTCCTACTAGTGAATGTAATGTAACACACACCCATACAATGCGCACCACCCCGCGATGTTTTTCTCACTCCTACTAGTGAATGTAATGTTAGACAACCGTACAATGCGCACCACCCTTCGATGTTTTTCAGAAACCTATCCTACATTGCCACTGCATGTTCCCTGACCTCCCCATGCTGACCACACCGCGGTTCTTTTGTCCATCCTACATTGCCACTCACTGCCTATCCTAATACAGACCCTCCAATTCACACCAGCCCATGATGTTTTTCTCACTCCTACTAGTGAATGTAATGTAACACACACCAATACAATGCGCACCACCCCGCGATGTTTTTCAGAAACCTATCCTACATTGCCACTGCATGTTCCCTGACCTCCCCATGCTGACAACACGCGGTGCTTTTCTCGATCCTACATTGCCACTCACTGCATATCCTAATAGAGACCCTCCAATTCACACATCCCCGTGATCTTTTTCTCACTCCTACTAGTGAATGTAATGTAACACACACCCATACAATGGGCACCACCCTGCGATGTTTTTCAGAAACCTATCCTACATTGCCACTGCATGTTCCCTGACCTCCAATGCTGACCATCCCGCGGTGCCTGTCTCCATCCTACATTGCCACTCACTGCCTATCCTAATTCAGACCCTCCCATTCACACGACCCCTGACGTTTTTCTCACTCCTACTAGTGAATGTAATGTAACACACACCCATACAATGCGCACCACCCCGTGATGTTTTTTTCACTCCTAAAAGTGAATGTAATGTAACACACACCCATAAAATTCACACCACCCCGTGATTTTTTTCTCACTCCTACTAGTGAATGTAATGTAAAACACACCCATACAATGCGCACAATCCCTCGATGTTTTTCAGAAACCTATCCTACATTGCCACTGCATGTTCCCTGACCTCCCCAAGCTGACCACCCCGCGGGGCTTTTTTCCATCCTAGATTGCCACTCACTGCGTATCCTAATTCAGACCCTCCGATTCACACCACCCCGTGATGTTTTTCTCACTCCTACTAGTGAATGTAATGTAACACACACCCATACAATGCACACCACCCCGTGATGTTTTTCTCACTCCTACTAGTGAATGTAATGTAACACACAACCATACAATGCGTACCACCCCGCGATGTTTTTCAGAAACCTATCCTACATTGCCACTGCATGTTCCCTGACCTCCCCATGCTGACCAGCCCGCGGTGCTTTTCTCCATCCTACATTGCCACTCACTGCCTATTCTAATTCAGAACCTCCGATTCACACCACCCCGTGATGTTTTTCTCACTCCTACTAGTGAATGTAATGTAACACACAGCCATACAATGCGAACCAACCCGCGATGTTTTTCAGAAAACTATCCTACATTGCCACTGCATGTTACCTGACTTCCCCATGCTGACAACCCCCCGGTGCTTTTCTCCATCCTACATTGCCACTCACTGCCTATCCTAACACATAATCTCAAATTCACACCACCCCGTGATGTTTTTCTCACTCCTACTAGTGAATGTAATGTAACACACACCCATACAATGCGCACCACCCCGTGATGTTTTTCAGAAACCTATTCTACATTGCCACTGCATGTTCCCTGACCTTCCCATGCTGACCACCCCGCAGTGCTTTTCTCCATCCTACATTGCCACTCACTGCCTATCCTTATTCAGACCCTCCAATTCAATCATCCCCGTGATGTTTTTCTCACTCCTACTAGTGAATGTAATGTAACACACACCCATACATTGCGCACCACCCCGCGATGTTTTTCTCACTCCTACTAGTGAATGTAATGTAACACACACCCATACAATGCGCACCACCCCGCGATGTTTTTCAGAAACCTATCCTACATTGCCACTGCATGTTCCCTGACCTCCCCATGCTGACCACCCCGCGGTGCTTTTCTCCATCCTACATAGCACTCACTGCCTATCCTAATTCAGACCCTCCGATTCACACATCCCCGTGATGTTTTTCTCACTCCTACTAGTGAATGTAATGTTACACACCCTCACAATGCGCACCACCCCGCGATGTTTTTCAGAAACCTATCCTACATTGCCACTGCATGTTCCCTGTCATCCCCATGCTGACCACCCCACGGTGCTTTTCTCCGTCCTACATTGCCACTAACTGCCTATCCTAATTCAGACCCTCCGATTCACAGAACCCCATGATGTTTTTCTCACTCCTACTAGTGAATGTAATGTAACACACACCCATACAATACGCACCACCCCGTGATGTTTTTCTCACTCCTACTAGTGAATGTAATGTAACACACACCAATACAATGCTCACCACCCCGCGATGTTTTTCAGAAACCTATCCTACATTGCCACTGCATGTTCCCTGACATCCCCATGCTGACTACACCGCGGTGCTTTTCTCCGTCCTACATTGCCACTCACTGCCTATCCTAATTCAGACCCTCCGATTCACACATCCCCGTGATGTTTTTCTCACTCCTACTAGTGAATGTAATGTAACACACACCCATACAATGCGCACCACACCGCGATGTTTTTCAGAAACCTATCCTACATTGCCACTGAATGTTCCCTGACCTCCCCATGCTGACCACACCGCGGTGCTTTTCTCCATCCTACATTGCCACTCACTGCCTATCCTAATTCAGACCCTCCGATTCACACCACCCTTGAAGTTTTTCTCACTCGCACTTGTGAATGTAATGTAACACACACCCATACAATGCGTACCACCCCGCGATGTTTTTCTCTCTCCTACTAGTGAATGTAAGGTAACACACACCCATACAATGCGAACCACCCGGTGATGTTTTTCAGAAACCTATCCTACATTGCCACTGCATGTTCCCTGCCCTCCCCATGCTGACCACCCCGTGGTGCTTTTCTCCATCCTACATTGCCACTCCCTGCCTATCCTAAATCAAACCCTCTGTTTCACACCACCCCGTGATGTTTTTCTCACTCCTACTAGTGAATGTAATGTAACACACACCCATACAATGCGCACCACCCCGCGATGTTTTTCAGAACCCTATCCTACATTGCCACTGCATGTTCCCTCACCTCCCCATGCTGACCACCCAGAGGTGCTTTTCTCCATCCTACATTGCCACTCACTGCCTATCCTAATTCAGACTCTCCGATTCACACCACCCCGTGACGTTTTTCTCATTTCTATTAGTGAATGTAATGTAACACACACCCATACAATGCGCACCACCCCGCGATGTTTTTCGCACTCCTACTAGTGAATGTATTGCAACACACAACCATACAATGCGCAACAACCCGTGATGTTTTTCAGAAACCTATCCTACATTGCCACTGCATGTTCCCTGACCTCCCCATGCTGACCACGCCGCTGTGCTTTTCTCCATCCTACATTGTCACTCACTGCTTATCCTAATTCAGAAATTCCGATTCACACATCCCTGTGAGGTTTTTCTCACTCCTACTAGTGAATGTAATGTAACACACACCCATACCATGTGCACCACCCCGCGATGTTTTTCTCACTCCTACTAGTGAATGTAATGTAACACACACCCATACAATGCGCACCACCCCGTGATGTTTTTCAGAAACCTATCCTACATTGCCACTGCATGTTCCTTGACCTCCCCATGCTGACCACCCCGCGGGGCTTTTCTCCAGCCTACATTGCCACTCACTGCCTATCCTAATTCAGACCCTCCGATTCACCCCACCCCGTGATGTTTTTCTCACTCCTACTAGTGAATGAAATTTAACACACACCCATACTATGTGCACCACCCCGTGATGTTTTTCTCACTAATACTCGTGAATGTAATGTAACTCACACCCATACAATGCGCACCACCCCGCGATGTTTTTCAGAAACGTATCCTACATTGCCACTGCATGCACGCTGACCTCCCCATGCTGACCACCCCGCGGTGCTTTTCTCCATCCTACATTGCCACTCAATGCGTATCCTAATTCAGACCCTCCGATTCACACCACCCCGTGATGTTTTTCTCACTCCTACTAGTGAATATAATGTAACACACACCCATACAATGCGCACCACCCCGTGATATTTTTCAGAACCCTATCCTACATTGCCACTGCATGTTCCCTGACCTCCCCATGCTGACCACCCCGCAGTGCTTTTCTCCATCCTACATTGCCACTCACTGCCTATCCTAATTCAGACCCTCCGATTCACACCACCCCGTGATGTTTTTCTCACTCCTATTAGTGAATGTAATGTAACACACACCCATACTATGTGCACCACCCCGTGATGTATTTCTCACTACTGCTAGTGAATGTACTGTAACACACCCATACAATGCGCACCACCCCTGGATGTTTTTCTCACTCCTACTAGTGAATGTAATGTAACACACACACATACAATGTGCACCACCCCGCGATGTTTTTCTCACTCCTACTAGTGAATGTAAGGTAACACACACCCATACAATGCGCACCACCCGGTGATGTTTTTCAGAAACCTATCCTACATTGCCACTGAATGTTCCCTGACCTCCCAATGCTGACAACACCGTGGTGCTTTTCTCCATCCTACATTGCCACTCACTGCCTATCCTAATTCAGATCCTCCGATTCACACCACCCCTTGATGTTTTTCTCACTCCTACTAGTGAATGTAATGTAACACACACCCATACAATGCGCACCACCCCGCGATGTTTTTCTCATTCCTACTAGTGAATGTAATGTTACACACCCTTACAATGCGCACCACCCCGCGATGTTTTTCAGAAACCTATCCTACATTGCCACTGCATGTTCCCTGACCTCCCCATGCTGACCACCCCGCGGTGCTTGTCTCCATCCTACATTGCCACTCACTGCCTATCCTAATTCAGACCCTCCCATTCACACGACCCCTGACGTTTTTCTCACTCCTACTAGTGAATGTAATGTAACACACACCCATACAATGCGCACCACCCCGCGATGTTTTTCAGAAACCTATCCTACATTGCCAATGCATGTTCCCTGACCTCCCCAAGCTGACCACCCCGCGGGGCTTTTTTCCATCCCACATTGCCACTCACTGCGTATCCTAATTCTGACCCTCCGATTCACACCACACCGTGATGTTTTTCTCACTCCTACTAGTGAATGTAATGTAACACACACCCATACAATGCGCACCACCCCGCGATGTTTTTCTCACTCCTACTAGTTAATGTAATGTAACACACAACCATACAATGCGTACCACCCCGCGATGTTTTTCAGAAACCTATCCTACATTGCCACTGCATGTTCCCTGACCTCCCCATGCTGACCACCCCGCGGTGCTTTTCTCCATCCTACATTGCCACTCACTGCCTTTCCTAATTCAGACCCTCCGATTCACACCACCCCGTGATGTTTTTCTCACTCCTACTAGTGAATGTAATGTAACACACACCCATACAATGACCACCACGCGTGATGCTTTTCTCACTCCTACTAGTGAATGTAATGTAACACACACCCATACATGCGCACCACCACGCGATGTTTTTCAGAAACCTATCCTACATTGCCACTGCATGTTCCCTGACCTCCCCATGCTGACCCCCCCACAGTGCTTTTCTCCATCCTACATTGCCACTCACTGCCTATCCTAATTCAGACCCTCCGATTCACACCACCCCGTGATGTTTTTCTCACTCCTACTTGGGAATGTAATGTAACACACACCCATACAATGCGCACCACCCCGCGATGTTTTTCTCACTCCTACTAGTGAATGTAAGGTAACACACACCCATACAATGCGCACCACCCGGTGATGTTTTTCAGAAACCTATCTTACATTGCCACTGCTTGTTCCCTGACCTCCCCATGCTGACCACCACTCTGTGCTTTTCTCCATCCTACATTGCCACTCACTGCATATCCTAATTCAGACCCTCCGATTCACACCACCCCGTGATGTTTTTCACACTCCTACTAGTGAATGTAATGTAACACACAACCATACAATGCGTACCACCCTGCCATGTTTTTCAGAAACCTTTCCTACATTGCCACTGCATGTTCCCTGACCTCCCCATGCTGACCACCCCGCGGTGCTTTTCTCCATCCTACATTGCCACTCACTGCCTATCCTAATTCAGACCCTCCGATTCACAACACCCCGTGATGTTTTTCTCACTCCTTCTAGTGAATGTAATGTAACCCACACCCATACAATGCCCACCACCCCGTGATGTTTTTCTCACTCCTAATAGTGAATGTAATGTAACACACACCCATATAATGCGCACTACCCCGTGATGTTTTTCTCACTCGTACTAGTGAATGTAATGTAACACACACCCATGCAATGCGCACCACCCCGTGATATTTTTCTCACTCCTACTAGTGAATGAAATGCAACACACACCCATACAATGTGCAGCACCCCGCGATGTTTTTCAGAAACCTATCCAACATTGCCACTGCATGTTCCCTGACCTCCCAATGCTGACAACGCCGTGGTGCTTTTCTCCATCCTACATTGCCACTCACTGCCTATCCTAATTCAGATCCTCCGATTCACACCACCCCTTGATGTTTTTCTCACTCCTAATAGTGAATGTAATGTAACACACACCCATACAATGCGAACCACCCCGCGATGTTTTTCTCACTCCTACTAGTGAATGTAATGTTACACACCCTTACAATGCACACCACCCCGCGATGTTTTTCAGAAACCTATCCTACATTGCCACTGCATGTTCCCTGACCTCCCCATGCTGACCACTCCTCGGTTCTTTTGTCCATTCTACATTGCCACTCACTGCCTATCCTAATTCAGACCCTCCAATTCACACCACCCCATGATGTTTTTCTCACTCCTACTAGTGAATGTAATGTAACACACACGCATACAATGTGCACCACCCCGCGATGTTTTTCAGAAACCTATCCTACATTGCCACTGCATGTTCCCTGACCTCCCCATGCTGACATCCCGCGGTGCTTTTCTCGATCCTACATTGCCACTCACTGCCTATCCTAATAGAGACCCTCCAATTCACAGCACCCCATGATGTTTTTCTCACTCCTACTAGTGAATGTAATGTAACACACACCCATACAATTCGCACCACTCCGTGATGTTTTTTTCACTCCTACTAGTGAATGTAATGTAACACACAGCCATAAAATGCGCACCACCCCGTGATGTTTTTCTCACTCCTACTAGTGAATGTAATGTAAAACACACCTATACAATGCGAACCACCCCTCGATGTTTTTCAGAAACCTATCCTACATTGCCACTGCATGTTCCCTGACCTCCCCAAGCTGACCACCCCGCGGGGCTTTTCTCCATCCTACATTGCCACTCACTGCGTATCCTAATTCAGACCCTCCGATTCACACCACCCCGTGATGTTTTTCTCACTCCTATTAGTGAATGTAATGTAACACACACCCATACAATGCGCACCACCCCGCGATGTTTTTCTCACTCCTACTAGTGAATGTAATGTAACACACAACCATACAATGCGTACCACCCCGCGATGTTTTTCAGAAACCTATCCTACATTGCCACTGCATGTTCCCTGACCTCCCCATGCTGACCAACCCGCGGTGCTTTTCTCCATCCTACATTGCCACTCACTGCCTATCCTAATTCAGACCCTCCGATTCACACCACCCCGTGATGTTTTTCTCACTCCTACTAGTGAATGTCATGTAACACACACCCATACAATGCCCACCACGCGTGATGCTTTTCTCACTCCTACTAGTGAATGTAATGTAACACACACCCATACATGCGCACCACCACGCGATGTTTTTCAGAAACCTATCCTACATTGCCACTGCATGTTCCCTGACCTCCCCATGCTGACCCCCCCACGGTGCTTTTCTCCATCCTACATTGCCACTCACTGCCTATCCTAATTCAGACCCTCCGATTCACACCACCCCGTGATGTTTTTCTCACTCCTACTTGGGAATGTAATGTAACACACACCCATACAATGCGTACCACCCCGTGATGTTTTTCAGAAACCTATCCTACATTGCCACAGAATGTTCCCTGACCTCCCCATGCTGACCACCACGCGGTGCTTTTCTACATCCTACATTGTCACTCACTGCCTATCCTAAATCAGACCCTCCGATTCACACCACCCCGTGATGTTTTTCTCACTCCTACTAGTGAATGTAATGTAACACACAGCCATACAATGCGCACCAACCCGCGATGTTTTTCAGAAAACTATGCTACATTGCCACTGCATGTTACCTGACTTCCCCATGCTGACAACCCCCCGGTGCTTTTCTCCATCCTACATTGCCACTCACTGCCTATCCTAACACAGAATCTCCAATTCACACCACCCCGTGATGTTTTTCTCACTCCTACTAGTGAATATAATGTAACACACACCCATACAATGTGCACCACCCCGCGATGTTTTTCAGAAACCTATCCTACATTGCCACTGCATGTTCCCTCACCTCCCCATGCTGACATCCCGCGGTGCTTTTCTCGATCCTACATTGCCACTCACTGCCTATGCTAATAGAGACCCTCCAGTTCACACATCCCCGTGATGTTTTTCTCACTCCGACTAGTGAATGTAATGTAACACACACCCATACAATGCGCACCACCCCGCGATGTTTTTCTCACTCCTACTAGTGAATGTAATGTAACACACACCCATACAATGCGCACCACCCCGCGATGTTTTTCAGAAACCTATCCTACATTGCCACTGCATTGTTCCCTGACCTCCCCATGCTGACCACCCCGCGGTGCTTTTCTCCATCCTACATTGCACTCACTGCCTATCCTAATTCAGACCCTCCGATTCACACATCCCCGTGATGTTTTTCTCACTCCTACTAGTGAATGTAATGTAACACACACCCATACAATGCGCACCACCCCGCGATATTTTTCAGAAACCTATCCTACATTGCCACTGCATGTTCCCTGACCTCCCCAAGCTGACATCCGGCGGTGCTTTTCTCGATCCTACATTGCCACTCACTGCCTATCCTAATAGAGACCCTCCGATTCACACATCCCCGTGATGTTTTTCTCACTCCTACTAGTGAATGTAATGTAACACACACCCATACAATGTGCACCACCCTGCAATGATTTTCAGAAACCTATCCTACATTGCCACTGCATGTTCCCTTACCTCCCCATGCTGACCACCCCGTGGTGCTTTTCTCCATCCTACATTGCCACTCACTGCCTATCCTAATTCAGACCCTCCGATTCACACCACCCAGTGATGTTTTTCACACTCCTACTAGTGAATGTAATGTAACACACAACCATACAATGCGTACCACCCTGCCATGTTTTTCAGAAACCTTTCCTACATTGCCACTGCATGTTCCCTGACCTCCCCATGCTGACCACCCCGCGGTGCTTTTCTCCATCCTACATTGCCACTCACTGCCTATCCTAATTAAGACCCTCCGATTCACAACACCCCGTGATGTTTTTCTCACTCCTTCTAGTGAATGTAATGTAACCCACACCCATACAATGCCCACCACCCCGTGATGTTTTTCTCACTCCTAATAGTGAATGTAATGTAACACACACCCATACAATGCGCACTACCCCGTGATGTTTTTCTCACTCCTACTAGTGAATGTAATGTAACACACACCCATGCAATGCGCACCACCCCGTGATATTTTTCTCACTCCTACTAGTGAATGAAATGCAACACACACCCATACAATGTGCAGCACCCTGCGATGTTTTTCAGAAACCTATCCAACATTGCCACTGCATGTTCCCTGACCTCCCAATGCTGACAACGCCGTGGTGCTTTTCTCCATCCTACATTGCCACTCACTGCCTATCCTAATTCAGATCCTCCGATTCACACCACCCCTTGATGTTTTTCTCACTCCTACTAGTGAATGTAATGTAACACACACCCATACAATGCGCACCACCCCGCGATGTTTTTCTCACTCCTACTAGTGAATGTAATGTTACACACCCTTACAATGCAACCACCCCGCGATGTTTTTCAGAAACCTATCCTACATTGCCACTGCATGTTCCCTGACCTCCCCATGCTGACCACTCCTCGGTTCTTTTGTCCATCCTACATTGCCACTCACTGCCTATCCTAATTCAGACCCTCCAATTCACACCACCCCATGATGTTTTTCTCACTGCTACTAGTGAATGTAATGTAACACACACGCATACAATGTGCACCACCCCGCGATGTTTTTCAGAAACCTATCCTACATTGCCACTGCATGTTCCCTGACCTCCCCATGCTGACATCCCGCGGTGCTTTTCTCGATCCTACATTGCCACTCACTGCCTATCCTAATAGAGACCCTCCAATTCACACCACCCCATGATGTTTTTCTCACTCCTACTAGTGAATGTAATGTAACACACACCCATACAATTCGCAGCACTCCGTGATGTTTTTTTCACTCCTACTAGTGAATGTAATGTAACACACACCCATAAAATGCGCACCACCCCGTGATGTTTTTCTCACTCCTACTAGTGAATGTAATGTAAAACACACCTATACAATGCGCACCACCCCTCGATGTTTTTCAGAAACCTATCCTACATTGCCACTGCATGTTCCCTGACCTCCCCAAGCTGACCACCCCGCGGGGCTTTTCTCCATCCTACATTGTCACTCACTGCGTATCCTAATTCAGACCCTCCGATTCACACCACCCCGTGACGTTTTTCTCATTTCTATTAGTGAATGTAATGTAACACACACCCATACAATGCGCACCACCCCGCGATGTTTTTCGCACTCCTACTAGTGAATGTATTGTAACACACAACCATACAATGCGCACCAACCCGTGATGTTTTTCAGAAACCTATCCTACATTGCCACTGCATGTTCCCTGACCTCCCCATGCTGACCACCCCGCTGTGCTTTTCTCCATCATACATTGTCACTCACTGCTTATCCTAATTCAGAAATTCCGATTCACACATCCCTGTGAGGTTTTTCTCACTCCTACTAGTGAATGTAATGTAACACACACCCATACCATGTGCACCACCCCGCGATGTTTTTCTCACTCCTACTAGTGAATGTAATGTAACACACACCCATACAATGCGCACCACCCCGTGATGTTTTTCAGAAACCTATCCTACATTGCCACTGCATGTTCCTTGACCTCCCCATGCTGACCACCCCGCGGGGCTTTTCTCCAGCCTACATTGCCACTCACTGCCTATCCTAATTCAGACCCTCCGATTCACACCACCCCGTGATGTTTTTCTCACTCCTACTAGTGAATGAAATTTAACACACACCCATACTATGTGCACCACCCCGTGATGTTTTTCTCACTAATACTCGTGAATGTAATGTAACTCACACCCATACAATGCGCACCACCCCGTGATGTTTTTCAGAAACGTATCCTACATTGCCACTGCATGCTCGCTGACCTCCCCATGCTGACCACCCCGCGGTGCTTTTCTCCATCCTACATTGCCACTCAATGCGTATCCTAATTCAGACCCTCCGATTCACACCACCCCGTGATGTTTTTCTCACTCCTACTAGTGAATATAATGTAACAAACACCCATACAATGCGCACCACCCCGTGATATTTTTCAGAACCCTATCCTACATTGCCACTGCATGTTCCCTGACCTCCCCATGCTGACCACCCCGCAGTCCTTTTCTCCATCCTACATTGCCACTCACTGCCTATCCTAATTCAGACCCTCCGATTCACACCACCCCGTGATGTTTTTCTCACTCCTATTAGTGAATGTAATGTAACACACACCCATACTATGTGCACCACCCCGTGATGTATTTCTCACTACTGCTAGTGAATGTACTGTAACACACCCATACAATGCGCACCACCCCTGGATGTTTTTCTCACTCCTACTAGTGAATGTAATGTAACACACACACATACAATGTGCACCACCCCGCGATGTTTTTCTCACTCCTACTAGTGAATGTAAGGTAACACACACCCATACAATGCGCACCACCCGGTGATGTTTTTCAGAAACCTATCCTACCTTGCCACTGAATGTTCCCTGACCTCCCAATGCTGACAACACCGTGGTGCTTTTCTCCATCCTACATTGCCACTCACTGCCTATCCTAATTCAGATCCTCCGATTCACACCACCCCTTGATGTTTTTCTCACTCCTACTAGTGAATGTAATGTAACACACACCCATACAATGCGCACCACCCCGCGATGTTTTTCTCATTCCTACTAGTGAATGTAATGTTACACACCCTTACAATGCGCACCACCCCGCGATGTTTTTCAGAAACCTATCCTACATTACCACTGCATGTTCCCTGACCTCCCCATGCTGACCACCCCGCGGTGCTTGTCTCCATCCTACATTGCCACTCACTGCCTATCCTAATTCAGACCCTCCCATTCACACGACCCCTGACGTTTTTCTCACTCCTACTAGTGAATGTAATGTAACACACACCCATACAATGCGCACCACCCCGCGATGTTTTTCAGAAACCTATCCTACATTGCCAATGCATGTTCCCTGACCTCCCCAAGCTGACCACCCCGCGGGGCTTTTTTCCATCCCACATTGCCACTCACTGCGTATCCTAATTCTGACCCTCCGATTCACACCACCCCGTGATGTTTTTCTCACTCCTACTAGTGAATGTAATGTAACACACACCCATACAATGCGCACCACCCCGCGATGTTTTTCTCACTCCTACTAGTTAATGTAATGTAACACACAACCATACAATGCGTACCACCCCGCGATGTTTTTCAGAAACCTATCCTACATTGCCACTGCATGTTCCCTGACCTCCCCATGCTGACCACCCCGCGGTGCTTTTCTCCATCCTACATTGCCACTCACTGCCTTTCCTAATTCAGACCCTCCGATTCACACCACCCCGTGATGTTTTTCTCACTCCTACTAGTGAATGTAATGTAACACACACCCATACAATGACCACCACGCGTGATGCTTTTCTCACTCCTACTAGTGAATGTAATGTAACACACACCCATACATGCGCACCACCACGCGATGTTTTTCAGAAACCTATCCTACATTGCCACTGCATGTTCCCTGACCTCCCCATGCTGACCCCCCCACAGTGCTTTTCTCCATCCTACATTGCCACTCACTGCCTATCCTAATTCAGACCCTCCGATTCACACCACCCCGTGATGTTTTTCTCACTCCTACTTGGGAATGTAATGTAACACACACCCATACAATGCGCACCACCCCGCGATGTTTTTCTCACTCCTACTAGTGAATGTAAGGTAACACACACCCATACAATGCGCACCACCCAGTGATGTTTTTCAGAAACCTATCTTACATTGCCACTGCTTGTTCCCTGACCTCCCCATGCTGACCACCACTCTGTGCTTTTCTCCATCCTACATTGCCACTCACTGCATATCCTAATTCAGACCCTCCGATTCACACCACCCCGTGATGTTTTTCACACTCCTACTAGTGAATGTAATGTAACACACAACCATACAATGCGTACCACCCTGCCATGTTTTTCAGAAACCTTTCCTACATTGCCACTGCATGTTCCCTGACCTCCCCATGCTGACCACCCCGCGGTGCTTTTCTCCATCCTACATTGCCACTCACTGCCTATCCTAATTCAGACCCTCCGATTCACAACACCCCGTGATGTTTTTCTCACTCCTTCTAGTGAATGTAATGTAACCCACACCCATACAATGCCCACCACCCCGTGATGTTTTTCTCACTCCTAATAGTGAATGTAATGTAACACACACCCATATAATGCGCACTACACCGTGATGTTTTTCTCACTCGTACTAGTGAATGTAATGTAACACACACCCATGCAATGCGCACCACCCCGTGATATTTTTCTCACTCCTACTAGTGAATGAAATGCAACACACACCCATACAATGTGCAGCACCCCGCGATGTTTTTCAGAAACCTATCCAACATTGCCACTGCATGTTCCCTGACCTCCCAATGCTGACAACGCCGTGGTGCTTTTCTCCATCCTACATTGCCACTCACTGCCTATCCTAATTCAGATCCTCCGATTCACACCACCCCTTGATGTTTTTCTCACTCCTAATAGTGAATGTAATGTAACACACACCCATACAATGCGAACCACCCCGCGATGTTTTTCTCACTCCTACTAGTGAATGTAATGTTACACACCCTTACAATGCACACCACCCCGCGATGTTTTTCAGAAACCTATCCTACATTGCCACTGCATGTTCCCTGACCTCCCCATGCTGACCACTCCTCGGTTCTTTTGTCCATTCTACATTGCCACTCACTGCCTATCCTAATTCAGACCCTCCAATTCACACCACCCCATGATGTTTTTCTCACTCCTACTAGTGAATGTAATGTAACACACACGCATACAATGTGCACCACCCCGCGATGTTTTTCAGAAACCTATCCTACATTGCCACTGCATGTTCCCTGACCTCCCCATGCTGACATCCCGCGGTGCTTTTCTCGATCCTACATTGCCACTCACTGCCTATCCTAATAGAGACCCTCCAATTCACAGCACCCCATGATGTTTTTCTCACTCCTACTAGTGAATGTAATGTAACACACACCCATACAATTCGCACCACTCCGTGATGTTTTTTTCACTCCTACTAGTGAATGTAATGTAACACACAGCCATAAAATGCGCACCACCCCGTGATGTTTTTCTCACTCCTACTAGTGAATGTAATGTAAAACACACCTATACAATGCGAACCACCCCTCGATGTTTTTCAGAAACCTATCCTACATTGCCACTGCATGTTCCCTGACCTCCCCAAGCTGACCACCCCGCGGGGCTTTTCTCCATCCTACATTGCCACTCACTGCGTATCCTAATTCAGACCCTCCGATTCACACCACCCCGTGATGTTTTTCTCACTCCTATTAGTGAATGTAATGTAACACACACCCATACAATGCGCACCACCCCGCGATGTTTTTCTCACTCCTACTAGTGAATGTAATGTAACACACAACCATACAATGCGTAACACCCCGCGATGTTTTTCAGAAACCTATCCTACATTGCCACTGCATGTTCCCTGACCTCCCCATGCTGACCAACCCGCGGTGCTTTTCTCCATCCTACATTGCCACTCACTGCCTATCCTAATTCAGACCCTCCGATTCACACCACCCCGTGATGTTTTTCTCACTCCTACTAGTGAATGTCATGTAACACACACCCATACAATGCCCACCACGCGTGATGCTTTTCTCACTCCTACTAGTGAATGTAATGTAACACACACCCATACATGCGCACCACCACGCGATGTTTTTCAGAAACCTATCCTACATTGCCACTGCATGTTCCCTGACCTCCCCATGCTGACCCCCCCACGGTGCTTTTCTCCATCCTACATTGCCACTCACTGCCTATCCTAATTCAGACCCTCCGATTCACACCACCCCGTGATGTTTTTCTCACTCCTACTTGGGAATGTAATGTAACACACACCCATACAATGCGCACCACCCCGTGATGTTTTTCAGAAACCTATCCTACATTGCCACTGAATGTTCCCTGACCTCCCCATGCTGACCACCCCGCGGTGCTTTTCTCCATCCTACATTGCCACTCACTGCCTATCCTAATTCAGACCCTCCGATTCACACCACCCCGTGATGTTTTTCTCACTCCTACTTGGGAATGTAATGTAACACACACCCATACAATGCGCACCACCCTGTGATGTTTTTCAGAAACCTATCCTACATTGCCACAGAATGTTCCCTGACCTCCCCATGCTGACCACCACGCGGTGCTTTTCTACATCCTACATTGTCACTCACTGCCTATCCTAAATCAGACCCTCCGATTCACACCACCCCGTGATGTTTTTCTCACTCCTACTAGTGAATGTAATGTAACACACAGCCATACAATGCGCACCAACCCGCGATGTTTTTCAGAAAACTATCCTACATTGCCACTGCATGTTACCTGACTTCCCCATGCTGACAACCCCCCGGTGCTTTTCTCCATCCTACATTGCCACTCACTGCCTATCCGAACACAGAATCTCCAATTCACACCACCCCGTGATGTTTTTCTCACTCCTACTAGTGAATATAATGTAACACACACCCATACAATGCGCACCACCCCGCGATGTTTTTCAGAAACCTATCCTACATTGCCACTGCATGTTCCCTCACCTCCCCATGCTGACATCCCGCGGTGCTTTTCTCGATCCTACATTGCCACTCACTGCCTATGCTAATAGAGACCCTCCAGTTCACACATCCCCATGATGTTTTTCTCACTCCTACTAGTGAATGTAATGTAACACACACCCATACAATGCGCACCACCCCGCGATGTTTTTCTCACTCCTACTAGTGAATGTAATGTAACACACACCCATACAATGCGCACCACCCCGCGATGTTTTTCAGAAACCTATCCTACATTGCCACTGCATTGTTCCCTGACCTCCCCATGCTGACCACCCCGCGGTGCTTTTCTCCATCCTACATTGCACTCACTGCCTATCCTAATTCAGGCCCTCCGATTCACACATCCCCGTGATGTTTTTCTCACTCCTACTAGTGAATGTAATGTAACACACACCCATACAATGCGCACCACCCCGCGATATTTTTCAGAAACCTATCCTACATTGCCACTGCATGTTCCCTCACCTCCCCAAGCTGACATCCGGCGGTGCTTTTCTCGATCCTACATTGCCACTCACTGCCTATCCTAATAGAGACCCTCCGATTCACACATCCCCGTGATGTTTTTCTCACTCCTACTAGTGAATGTAATGTAACACACACCCATACAATGTGCACCACCCTGCGATGATTTTCAGAAACCTATCCTACATTGCCACTGCATGTTCCCTTACCTCCCCATGCTGACCACCCCGTGGTGCTTTTCTCCAT
Organism: Cavia porcellus; assembly: GCF_034190915.1. Lineage (NCBI taxonomy): Eukaryota > Metazoa > Chordata > Mammalia > Rodentia > Caviidae > Cavia > Cavia porcellus. Next base: position 711,007 of record NW_026947611.1, on the reverse strand, counting down.
CCTACATTGCCACTCACTGCCTATCCTAATTCAGACCCTCCGATTCACACCACCCCTGACGTTTTTCTCACTCCTACTAGTGAATGTAATGTAACACACACCCATACAATGCGCACCACCCCGCGATGTTTTTCTCACTCCTACTAGTGAATGTAAGGTAACACACACCCATACAATGCGCACCACCCGGTGATGTTTTTCAGAAACCTATCTTACATTGCCACTGCATGTTCCCTGACCTCCCCATGCTGACCACCATTCTGTGCTTTTCTCCATCCTACATTGCCACTCACTGCATATCCTAATTCAGACCCTCCGATTCACACCACCCAGTGATGTTTTTCACACTCCTACTAGTGAATGTAATGTAACACACAACCATACAATGCGTACCACCCTGCCATGTTTTTCAGAAACCTTTCCTACATTGCCACTGCATGTTCCCTGACCTCCCCATGCTGACCACCCCGCGGTGCTTTTCTCCATCCTACATTGCCACTCACTGCCTATCCTAATTCAGACCCTCCGATTCACAACACCCCGTGATGTTTTTCTCACTCCTTCTAGTGAATGTAATGTAACCCACACCCATACAATGCCCACCACCCCGTGATGTTTTTCTCACTCCTAATAGTGAATGTAATGTAACACACACCCATACAATGCGCACTACCCCGTGATGTTTTTCTCACTCCTACTAGTGAATGTAATGTAACACACACCCATGCAATGCGCACCACCCCGTGATATTTTTCTCACTCCTACTAGTGAATGAAATGCAACACACACCCATACAATGTGCAGCACCCTGCGATGTTTTTCAGAAACCTATCCAACATTGCCACTGCATGTTCCCTGACCTCCCAATGCTGACAACGCCGTGGTGCTTTTCTCCATCCTACATTGCCACTCACTGCCTATCCTAATTCAGATCCTCCGATTCACACCACCCCTTGATGTTTTTCTCACTCCTACTAGTGAATGTAATGTAACACACACCCATACAATGCGCACCACCCCGCGATGTTTTTCTCACTCCTACTAGTGAATGTAATGTTACACACCCTTACAATGCAACCACCCCGCGATGTTTTTCAGAAACCTATCCTACATTGCCACTGCATGTTCCCTGACCTCCCCATGCTGACCACTCCTCGGTTCTTTTGTCCATCCTACATTGCCACTCACTGCCTATTCTAATTCAGACCCTCCAATTCACACCGCCCCATGATGTTTTTCTCACTGCTACTAGTGAATGTAATGTAACACACACGCATACAATGTGCACCACCCCGCGATGTTTTTCAGAAACCTATCCTACATTGCCACTGCATGTTCCCTGACCTCCCCATGCTGACATCCCGCGGTGCTTTTCTCGATCCTACATTGCCACTCACTGCCTATCCTAATAGAGACCCTCCAATTCACACCACCCCATGATGTTTTTCTCACTCCTACTAGTGAATGTAATGTAACACACACCCATACAATTCGCACCACTCCGTGATGTTTTTTTCACTCCTACTAGTGAATGTAATGTAACACACACCCATAAAATGCGCACCACCCCGTGATGTTTTTCTCACTCCTACTAGTGAATGTAATGTAACACACAACCATACAATGCGTACCACCCCGCGATGTTTTTCAGAAACCTATCCTACATTGCCACTGCATGTTCCCTGACCTCCCCATGCTGACCAACCCGCGGTGGTTTTCTACATCCTACATTGCCACTCACTGCCTATCCTAATTCAGACCCTCCGATTCACACCACCCCGTGATGTTTTTCTCACTCCTACTAGTGAATGTAATGTAACACACACCCATACAATGCCCACCACGCGTGATGCTTTTCTCACTCCTACTAGTGAATGTAATGTAACACACACCCATACATGCGCACCACCACGCGATGTTTTTCAGAAACCTATCCTACATTGCCACTGCATGTTCCCTGACCTCCCCATGCTGACCCCCCCACGGTGCTTTTCTCCATCCTACATTGCCACTCACTGCCTATCCTAATTCAGACCCTCCGATTCACACCACCCCGTGATGTTTTTCTCACTCCTACTTGGGAATGTAATGTAACACACACCCATACAATGCGCACCACCCCGTGATGTTTTTCAGAAACCTATCCTACATTGCCACTGAATGTTCCCTGACCTCCCCATGCTGACCACCCCGCGGTGCTTTTCTCCATCCTACATTGCCACTCACTGCCTATCCTAAATAAGACCCTCAGATTCACACCAACCCGTGAAGTTTTTCTCACTCCTACTAGTGAATGTAATGTAACACAAAGCCATACAATGCGCACCAACACGCGATGTTTTTCAGAAAACTATCCTACATTGCCACTGCATGTTACCTGACTTCCCCATGCTGACAACCCCCCGGGGCTTTTCTCCATCCTACATTGCCACTCACTGCCTATCCTAACACAGAATCTCCAATTCACACCACCCCGTGATGTTTTTCTCAGTCCTACTAGTGAATGTAATGTAACACACACCCATACAATGCGCACCACCCCGTGATGTTTTTCAGAAACCTATCCTACATTGCCACTGCATGTTCCCTGACCTTCCCATACTGACCACCCCGCGGTGATTTTCTCCATCCTACATTGCCACTCACTGCCTATCCTTATTTAGACCCTCCAATTCAATCATCCCCGTGATGTTTTTCTCACTCCTAGTAGTGAATGTAATGTAACACACACCCATACAATGCGCACCACCCCGCGATGTTTTTCAGAAACCTATCCTACATTGCAACTGCATGTTCCCTGACCTCCCCATGCTGACCACCCCGCGGTGCTTGTCTCCATCCTACATTGCCACTCACTGCCTATCCTAATTCAGACCCTCCCATTCACACGACCCAAGATGTTTTTCTCACTCCTACTAGTGAATGTAATATAACACACACCCATAAAATTCACACCACCCCGTGATTTTTTTCTCACTCCTACTAGTGAATGTAATGTAAAACACACCCATACAATGCGCACCACCCCTCGATGTTTTTCAGAAACCTATCCTACATTGCCACTGCATGTTCCCTGACCTCCCCAAGCTGACCACCCCGCGGGGCTTTTTTCCATCCTACATTGCCACTCACTGCGTATCCTAATTCTGACCCTCCGATTCACACCACCCCGTGATGTTTTTCTCACTCCTACTAGTGAATGTAATGTAACACACACCCATACAATGCGCACCACCACGCGATGTTTTTCAGAAACCTATCCTACTTTGCCACTGCATGTTCCCTGACCTCCCCATGCTGACCCCCCCGCGGTGCTTTTCTCCATCCTACATTGCCACTCACTGCCTATCCTAATTCAGACCCTCCGATTCACACCACCCCGTGATGTTTTTCTCACTCCTACTTGGGAATGTAATGTAACACACACCCATACAATGCGCACCACCCCGCGATGTTTTTCAGAAACCTATCCTACATTGCCACTGAATGTTCCCTGACCTCCCCATGCTGACCACCCCGCGGTGCTTTTCTACATCCTACATTGCCACTCACTGCCTATCCTAAATCAGACCCCCCGATTCACACCCCCCCGTGATGTTTTTCTCACTCCTAAGAGTGAATGTAATGTAACACACAGCCATACAATGCGCACCAACCCGCGATGTTTTTCAGAAAACTATCCTACATTGCCACTGCATGTTACCTGACTTCCCCAAGCTGACAACCCCCCGGTGCTTTTCTCCATCCTACATTGCCACTCACTGCCTATCCTAACACAGAATCTCCAATTCACACCACCCCGTGATGTTTTTCTCACTCCTACTAGTGAATATAATGTAACACACACCCATACAATGCGCACCACCCCGCGATGTTTTTCAGAAACCTATCCTACATTGCCACTGCATGTTCCCTGACCTCCCCATGCTGACATCCCGCGGTGCTTTTCTCGATCCTACATTGCCACTCACTGCCTATGCTAATAGAGACCCTCCAGTTCACACATCCCCGTGATGTTTTTCTCACTCCTACTAGTGAATGTAATGTAACACACACCCATACAATGCGCACCACCCCGCGATGTTTTTCTCACTCCTACTAGTGAATGTAATGTAACACACACCCATACAATGCGCACCACCCCGCGATGTTTTTCAGAAACCTATCCTACATTGCCACTGCATGTTCCCTGACCTCCCCATGCTGACCACCCCGCGGTGCTTTTCTCCATCCTACATTGCACTCACTGCCTATCCTAATTCAGACCCTCCGATTCACACATCCCCGTGATGTTTTTCTCACTCCTACTAGTGAATGTAATGTAACACACACCCATACAATGCGCACCACCCCGCGATATTTTTCAGAAACCTATCCTACATTGCCACTGCATGTTCCCTGACCTCCCCAAGCTGACATCCGGCGGTGCTTTTCTCAATCCTACATTGCCACTCACTGCCTATCGTAATAGAGACCCTCCGATTCACACATCCCCGTGATGTTTTTCTCACTCCTACTAGTGAATGTAATGTAACACACACCCATACAATGCGGACCACCCTGCGATGATTTTCAGAAACCTATCCTACATTGCCACTGCATGTTCCCTTACCTCCCGATGCTGACCACCCCGTGGTGCTTTTCTCCATCCTACATTGCCACTCACTGCCTATCCTAATTCAGACCCTCCGATTCACACCACCCCTGACGTTTTTCTCACTCCTACTAGTGAATGTAAGGTAACACACACCCATACAATGCGCACCACCCGGTGATGTTTTTCAGAAACCTATCCTACATTGCCACTGCATGTTCCCTGACCTCCCTATGCTGACCACCACTCGGTGCTTTTCTCCATCCTACATTGCCACTCACTGCATATCCTAATTCAGACCCTACGATTCACACCACCCCGTGATGTTTTTCACACTCCTACTAGTGAATGTAATGTAACACACAACCATACAATGCGTACCACCCTGCCATGTTTTTCAGAAACCTTTCCTACATTGCCACTGCACGTTCCCTGACCTCCCCATGCTGACCACCCCGCGGTGCTTTTCTCCATCCTACATTGCCACTCACAGCCTATCCTAATTCAGACCCTCTGATTCACAACACCCTGTGATGTTTTTCTCACTCCTTCTAGTGAATGTAATGTAACCCACACCCATACAATGCCCACCACCCCGTGATGTTTTTCTCACTCCTAATAGTGAATGTAATGTAACACACACCAATACAATGCGCACTACCCCGTGATGTTTTTCTCACTCCTACTAGTGAATGTAATGTAACACACACCCATGCAATGCGCACCACCCCGTGATATTTTTCTCACTCCTACTAGTGAATGTAATGTTACACACCCTTACAATGCGCACCACCACGCGATGTTTTTCAGAAACCTATCCTACATTGCACTGCATGTTCCCTGACCTCCCCATGCTGACCACCCCGCGGTTCTTTTGTCCATCCTACATTGCCACTCACTGCCTATCCTAATTCAGACCCTCCAATTCACACCACTCCATGATGTTTTTCTTACTCCTACTAGTGAATGTAATGTAACACACATGCATACAATGTGCACCACCCCGCAATGTTTTTCAGAAACCTATCCTACATTGCCACTGCATGTTCCCTGACCTCCCCATGCTGACATCCCGCGGTGCTTTTCTCCATCCTACATTGCCACTCACTGCCTATCCTAATAGAGACCCTCCAATTCACACATCCCGGTGATGTTTTTCTCACTCCTACTAGTGAATGTAATGTAACACACACCCATACAATGGGCACCACCCTGCGATGTTTCTCAGAAACCTATCCTACATTGCCACTGCATGTTCCCTGACCTCCGCATGCTGACATCCCACGGTGCTTTTCTCGATCCTACATTGCCACTCACTGCCTATCCTAATAGAGACCCTCCAATTCACACCACCCCATGATGTTTTTCTCACTCCTACTAGTGAATGTAATGTAACACACACCCATACAATGCGCACCACTCCGTGATGTTTTTTTCACTCCTACTAGTGAATGTAATGTAAGACACACCCATAAAATGCGCACCACCCCGTGATGTTTTTCTCACTCCTACTAGTGAATGTAATGTAAAACACACCCATACAATGCGCACCACCCCGCGATGTTTTTCTCACTCCTACTAGTGAATGTAATGTAACACACAACCATACAATGCGTACCAACCCGCGATATTTTTCAGAAACCTATCCTACATTGCCACTGCATGTTCCCTGACCTCCCCATCCTGACCAACCCGCGGTGCTTTTCTCCATCCTACATTGCCACTCACTGCCTATCCTAATTCAGACCCTCCGATTCACACGACCCCGTGAGGTTTTTCTCACTCCTACTAGTGAATGTAATGTAACACACACCCATACAATGCCCACCACCTGTGATGCTTTTCTCACTCCTACTAGTGAATGTAATGTAACACACACCCATACATGATCACCACCACGCGATGTTTTTCAGAAACCTATCCTACATTGCACTGCATGTTCCCTGACCTCCCCATGCTGACCCCCCCACGGTGCTTTTCTCCATCCTACATTGCCACTCACTGCCTATCCTAATTCAGACCCTCTGATTCACACCACCCCGTGATGTTTTTCTCACTCCTACTTGGGAATGTAATGTAACACACACCCATACAATGCGCACCACCCCATGATGTTTTTCAGAAACCTATCCTACATTGCCACTGCATGTTCCCTGACCTTCCCATGATGACCACCCCGCGGTGCTTTTCTCCATCCTACATTGCCACTCACTGCCTATCCTTATTTAGACAATCCAATTCAATCATCCCCGTGATGTTTTTCTCACTCCTACTAGTGAATGTAATGTAACACACAACCATACAATGCGCACCACCCCGCGATGTTTTTCAGAAACCTATCCTACATTGCCACTGCATGTTCCCTGACCTCCCCATGCTGACATCCCGCGGTGCTTTTCTCGATCCTACATTGCCACTCACTGCCTATGCTAATAGAGACCCTCCAGTTCACACATCCCCGTGATGTTTTTCTCACTCCTACTAGTGAATGTAATGTAACACACACCCATACAATGCGCACCACCCCGCGATGTTTTTCTCACTCCTACTAGTGAATGTAATGTAACACACACCCATACAATGCGCACCACCCCGCGATGGTTTTCAGAAACCTATCCTACATTGCCGCTGCATGTTCCCTGACCTCCCCATGCTGACATCCCGCGGTGCTTTTCTCGATCCTACATTGCCACTCACTGCCTATCCTAATAGAGACCCTCCGATTCACACATCCCCGTGATGTTTTTCTCACTCCTACTAGTGAATATAATGTAACACACACCCATACAATGCGCATCACCCCGCGATGTTTTTCAGAAACCTTTCCTACATTGCCACTGCACGTTCCCTGACCTCCCCATGCTGACCACCCCGCGGTGATTTTCTCCATCCTACATTGCACTCACTGCCTATCCTAATTCAGACCCTCCGATTCACACATCCCCGTGATGTGTTTCTCACTCCTACTAGTGAATGTAATGTAACACACACCAGTACAATGCGCACCACCCCGCGATATTTTTCAGAAACCTATCCTACATTGCCACTGCATGTTCCCTGACCTCCCCATGCTGACATCCCGCGGTGCTTTTCTCGATCCTACATTGCCACTCACTGCCTATCCTAATAGAGACCCTCCGATTCACACATCCCCGTGATGTTTTTCTCACTCCTACTAGTGAATATAATGTAACACACACCCATACAATGCGCATCACCCCGCGATGTTTTTCAGAAACCTATCCTACATTGCCACTGCATGTTCCATGACCTCCCCATGCTGACCACCCCGTGGTGCTTTTCTCCATCCTACATTGCCACTCACTGCCTATCCCAATTCAGACCCTCCGATTCACACCACCCCTGACGTTTTTCTCACTCCTACTACTGAATGTAATGTAACACACACCCATACAATGCGCACCACCCCGCAATGTTTTTCTCACTCCTACTAGTGAATGTAAGGTAACACACATATATACAATGCGCACCACCCGGTGATGTTTTTCAGAAACCTATCCTACATTGCCACTGCATGTTCCCTGACCTCCCCATGCTGACCACCCCGCGGTGGTTTTCTCCATCCTACATTGCCACTCACTGCGTATCCTAATTCAGACACTCCGATTCACACCACCCCGTGATGTTTTTCTCACTCCTACTAGTGAATTTAATGTAACAAACACCCATACAATGCGCACCACCACGCGATGTTTTTCAGAAACCTATCCTACTTTGCCACTGCATGTTCCCTGACCTCCCCATGCTGACCACACCGCGGTGCTTTTCTCCATTCTACATTGACACTTACAGCCTATGCTAATTCAGACACTCCGATTCACACCACCCCGTAATGTTTTTCTCATTCCTACTTGGGAATGTAATGTAACACACACCCGTACAATGCGCACCACCCGCGATGTTTTTCAGAAACCTATCCTACATTGCCACTGAATGTTCCCTGACCTCCCCATGCTGACCACCCCGCGGTGCTTTTCTCCATCCTACATTGCCACTCACTGCCTATCCTAATTCAGACCCTCCGATTCACAACACCCCGTGATGTTTTTCTCACTCCTTCTAGTGAATGTAATGTAACCCACACCCATACAATGCCCACCACCCCGTGATGTTTTTCACACTCCTAATAGTGAATGTAATGTAACACACACCCATATAATGCGCACTACCCCGTGATGTTTTTCTCACTCCTACTAGTGAAAGTAATGTAACACACACCCATGCAATGCGCACCACCCCGTGATATTTTTCTCACTCCTACTAGTGAATGAAATGCAACACACACCCATAAAATGTGCAGCACCCCGCGATGTTTTTCAGAAACTTATCCAACATTGCCACTGCATGTTCCCTGACCTCCCAATGCTGACAACGCCGTGGTGCTTTTCTCCATCCTACATTGCCACTCACTGCCTATCCTAATTCAGATCCTCCGATTCACACCACCCCTTGATGTTTTTCTCACTCCTAATAGTGAATGTAATGTAACACACACCCATACAATGCGCACCACCCCGCGATGTTTTTCTCACTCCTACTAGTGAATGTAATGTAAAACACACCTATACAATGCGCACCACCCCTCGATGTTTTTCAGAAACCTATCCTACATTGCCACTGCATGTTCCCTGACCTCCCCAAGCTGACCACCCCGCGGGGCTTTTCTCCATCCTACATTGCCACTCACTGCGTATCCTAATTCAGACCCTCCGATTCACACCACCCCGTGATGTTTTTCTCACTCCTACTTGGGAATGTAATGTAACACACACCCATACAATGCGCACCACCCCGTGATGTTTTTCAGAAACCTATCCTACATTGCCACTGAATGTTCCCTGACCTCCCCATGCTGACCACCCCGCGGTGCTTTTCTCCATCCTACATTGCCACTCACTGCCTATCCTAATTCAGACCCTCCGATTCACACCACCCCGTGATGTTTTTCTCACTCCTACTTGGGAATGTAATGTAACACACACCCATACAATGCGCACCACCCTGTGATGTTTTTCAGAAACCTATCCTACATTGCCACAGAATGTTCCCTGACCTCCCCATGCTAACCACCACGCGGTGCTTTTCTACATCCTACATTGCCACTCACTGCCTATCCTAAATCAGACCCTCCGATTCACACCACCCCGTGATGTTTTTCTCACTCCTACTAGTGAATGTAATGTAACACACAGCCATACAATGCGCACCAACCCGCGATGTTTGTCAGAAAACTATCCTACATTGCCACTGCATGTTACCTGACTTCCCCATGCTGACAACCCCCCGGTGCTTTTCTCCATCCTACATTGCCACTCACTGCCTATCCTAACACAGAATCTCCAATTCACACCACCCCGTGATGTTTTTCTCACTCCTACTAGTGAATATAATGTAACACACACCCATACAATGCGCACCACCCCGCGATGTTTTTCAGAAACCTATCCTACATTGCCACTGCATGTTCCCTCACCTCCCCATGCTGACATCCCGCGGTGCTTTTCTCGATCCTACATTGCCACTCACTGCCTATGCTAATAGAGACCCTCCAGTTCACACATCCCCGTGATGTTTTTCTCACTCCTACTAGTGAATGTAATGTAACACACACCCATACAATGCGCACCACCCCGCGATGTTTTTCTCACTCCTACTAGTGAATGTAATGTAACACACACCCATACAATGTGCACCACCCTGCGATGATTTTCAGAAACCTATCCTACATTGCCACTGCATGTTCCCTTACCTCCCCATGCTGACCACCCCGTGGTGCTTTTCTCCATCCTACATTGCCACTCACTGCCTATCCTAATTCAGACCCTCCGATTCACACCACCCCTGACGTTATTCTCACTCCTACTAGTGAATGTAATGTAACACACACCCATACAATGCGCACCACCCCGCGATGTTTTTCTCACTCCTACTAGTGAATGTAAGGTAACACACACCCATACAATGCGCACCACCCGGTGATGTTTTTCAGAAACCTATCTTACATTGCCACTGCATGTTCCCTGACCTCCCCATGCTGACCACCATTCTGTGCTTTTCTCCATCCTACATTGCCACTCACTGCATATCCTAATTCAGACCCTCCGATTCACACCACCCCGTGATGTTTTTCACACTCCTACTAGTGAATGTAATGTAACACACAACCATACAATGCGTACCACCCTGTCATGTTTTTCAGAAACCTTTCCTACATTGCCACTGCATGTTCCCTGACCTCCCCATGCTGACCACCCCGCGGTGCTTTTCTCCATCCTACATTGCCACTCACTGCCTATCCTAATTCAGACCCTCCGATTCACAACACCCCGTGATGTTTTTCTCACTCCTTCTAGTGAATGTAATGTAACCCACACCCATACAATGCCCACCACCCCGTGATGTTTTTCTCACTCCTAATAGTGAATGTAATGTAACACACACCCATACAATGCGCACTACCCCGTGATGTTTTTCTCACTCCTACTAGTGAATGTAATGTAACACACACCCATGCATTGCGCACCACCCCGTGATATTTTTCTCACTCCTACTAGTGAATGAAATGCAACACACACCCATACAATGTGCAGCACCCCGCGATGTTTTTCAGAAACCTATCCAACATTGCCACTGCATGTTCCCTGACCTCCCAATGCTGACAACGCCGTGGTGCTTTTCTCCATCCTACATTGCCACTCACTGCCTATCCTAATTCAGATCCTCCGATTCACACCACCCCTTGATGTTTTTCTCACTCCTACTAGTGAATGTAATGTAACACACACCCATACAATGCGCACCACCCCGCGATGTTTTTCTCACTCCTACTAGTGAATGTAATGTTACACACCCTTACAATGCACACCACCCCACGATGTTTTTCAGAAACCTATCCTACATTGCCACTGCATGTTCCCTGACCTCCCCATGCTGACCACTCTTCGGTTCTTTTGTCCATCCTACATTGCCACTCACTGCCTATCCTAATTCAGACCCTCCAATTCACACCACCCCATGATGTTTTTCTCACTGCTACTAGTGAATGTAATGTAACACACACGCATACAATGTGCACCACCCCGCGATGTTTTTCAGAAACCTATCCTACATTGCCACTGCATGTTCCCTGACCTCCCCATGCTGACATCCCGCGGTGCTTTTCTCGATCCTACATTGCCACTCACTGCCTATCCTAATAGAGACCCTCCAATTCACACCACCCCATGATGTTTTTCTCACTCCTACTAGTGAATGTAATGTAACACACACCCATACAATTCGCACCACTCCGTGATGTTTTTTTCACTCCTACTAGTGAATGTAATGTAACACACACCCATAAAATGCGCACCACCCCGTGATGTTTTTCTCACTCCTACTTGGGAATGTAATGTAACACACACCCATACAATGCGCACCACCCCGTGATGTTTTTCAGAAACCTATCCTACATTGCCACAGAATGTTCCCTGACCTCCCCATGCTGACCACCACGCGGTGCTTTTCTACATCCTACATTGCCACTCACTGCCTATCCTAAATCAGACCCTCCGATTCACACCACCCCGTGATGTTTTTCTCACTCCTACTAGTGAATGTAATGTAACACACAGCCATACAATGCGCACCAACCCGCGATGTTTTTCAGAAAACTATCATACATTGCCACTGCATGTTACCTGACTTCCCCATGCTGACAACCCCCCGGTGCTTTTCTCCATCCTACATTGCCACTCACTGCCTATCCTAACACAGAATCTCCAATTCACACCACCCCGTGATGTTTTTCTCACTCCTACTAGTGAATATAATGTAACACACACCCATACAATGCGCACCACCCCGCGATGTTTTTTAGAAACCTATCCTACATTGCCACTGCATGTTCCCTCACCTCCCCATGCTGACATCCCGCGGTGCTTTTCTCGATCCTACATTGCCACTCACTGCCTATGCTAATAGAGACCCTCCAATTCACACCACCCCATGATGTTTTTCTCACTGCTACTAGTGAATGTAATGTAACACACACGCATACAATGTGCACCACCCCGCGATGTTTTTCAGAAACCTATCCTACATTGCCACTGCATGTTCCCTCACCTCCCCATGCTGACATCCCGCGGTGCTTTTCTCGATCCTACATTGCCACTCACTGCCTATCCTAATAGAGACCCTCCAATTCACACCACCCCATGATGTTTTTCTCACTCCTACTAGTGAATGTAATGTAACACACACCCATACAATGCGCACCACCCCGTGATGTTTTTCTCACTCCTACTAGTGAATGTAATGTAACACACACCCATACAATGCGCACCACCCCGCGATGTTTTTCTCACTCCTACTAGTGAATGTAATGTAACACACACCCATACAATGCGCACCACCCCGCGATGTTTTTTAGAAATCTATCCTACATTGCCACTGCATTGTTCCCTGACCTCGCCATGCTGACCACCCCGCGGTGCTTTTCTCCATCCTACATTGCACTCACTGCCTATCCTAATTCAGACCCTCCGATTCACACATCCCCGTGATGTTTTTCTCACTCCTACTAGTGAATGTAATGTAACACACACCCATACAATGCGCACCACCCCGCGATGTTTTTCAGAAACCTATCCTACATTGCCACTGCATGTTCCCTGACCTCCCCAAGCTGACATCCGGCGGTGCTTTTCTCGATCCTACATTGCCACTCACTGCCTATCCTAATAGAGACCCTCCGATTCACACATCCCCTTGATGTTTTTCTCACTCCTACTAGTGAATGTAATGTAACACACACCCATACAATGTGCACCACCCTGCGATGATTTTCAGAAACCTATCCTACATTGCCACTGCATGTTCCCTTACCTCCCCATGCTGACCACCCCGTGGTGCTTTTCTCCATCCTACATTGCCACTCACTGCCTATCCTAATTCAGACCCTCCGATTCACACCACCCCTGACGTTTTTCTCACTCCTACTAGTGAATGTAATGTAACACACACCCATACAATGCGCACCACCCCGCGATGTTTTTCTCACTCCTACTAGTGAATGTAAGGTAACACACACCCATACAATGCGCACCACCCGGTGATGTTTTTCAGAAACCTATCTTACATTGCCACTGCATGTTCCCTGACCTCCGCATGCTGACCACCATTCTGTGCTTTTCTCCATCCTACATTGCCACTCACTGCATATCCTAATTCAGACCCTCCGATTCACACCACCCCGTGATGTTTTTCACACTCCTACTAGTGAATGTAATGTAACACACAACCATACAATGCGTACCACCCTGTCATGTTTTTCAGAAACCTTTCCTACATTGCCACTGCATGTTCCCTGACCTCCCCATGCTGACCACCCCGCGGTGCTTTTCTCCATCCTACATTGCCACTCACTGCCTATCCTAATTCAGACCCTCCGATTCACAACACCCCGTGATGTTTTTCTCACTCCTTCTAGTGAATGTAATGTAACCCACACCCATACAATGCCCACCACCCCGTGATGTTTTTCTCACTCCTAATAGTGAATGTAATGTAACACACACCCATACAATGCGCACTACTCCGTGATGTTTTTCTCACTCCTACTAGTGAATGTAATGTAACACACACCCATGCAATGCGCACCACCCCGTGATATTTTTCTCACTCCTACTAGTGAATGAAATGCAACACACACCCATACAATGTGCAGCACCCCGCGATGTTTTTCAGAAACCTATCCAACATTGCCACTGCATGTTCCCTGACCTCCCAATGCTGACAACGCCGTGGTGCTTTTCTCCATCCTACATTGCCACTCACTGCCTATCCTAATTCAGATCCTCCAATTCACACCACCCCTTGATGTTTTTCTCACTCCTACTAGTGAATGTAATGTAACACACACCCATACAATGCGCACCACCCCGCGATGTTTTTCTCACTCCTACTAGTGAATGTAATGTTACACACCCTTACAATGCACACCACCCCGCGATGTTTTTCAGAAACCTATCCTACATTGCCACTGCATGTTCCCTGACCTCCCCATGCTGACCACTCCTAGGTTCTTTTGTCCATCCTACATTGCCACTCACTGCCTATCCTAATTCAGACCCTCCAATTCACACCACCCCATGATGTTTTTCTCACTGCTACTAGTGAATGTAATGTAACACACACGCATACAATGTGCACCACCCCGCGATGTTTTTCAGAAACCTATCCTACATTGCCACTGCATGTTCCCTGACCTCCCCATGCTGACATCCCGCGGTGCTTTTCTCGATCCTACATTGCCACTCACTGCCTATCCTAATAGAGACCCTCCAATTCACACCACCCCATGATGTTTTTCTCACTCCTACTAGTGAATGTAATGTAACACACACCCATACAATTCGCACCACTCCGTGATGTTTTTTTCACTCCTACTAGTGAATGTAATGTAACATACACCCATAAAATGCGCACCACCCCGTGATGTTTTTCTCACTCCTACTAGTGAATGTAATGTAAAACACACCTATACAATGCGCACCACCCCTCGATGTTTTTCAGAAACCTATCCTACATTGCCACTGCATGTTCCCTGACCTCCCCAAGCTGACCACCCCGCGGGGCTTTTCTCCATCCTACATTGTCACTCACTGCGTATCCTAATTCAGACCCTCCGATTCACACCACCCCGTGATGTTTTTCTCACTCCTACTAGTGAATGTAATGTAACACACACCCATACAATGCGCACCACCCCGCGATGTTTTTCTCACTCCTACTAGTGAATGTAATGTAACACACAACCATACAATGCGTACCACCCCGCGATGTTTTTCAGAAACCTATCCTACATTGCCACTGCATGTTCCCTGACCTCCCCATGCTGACCAACCCGCGGTGCTTTTCTCCATCCTACATTGCCACTCACTGCCTATCCTAATTCAGACCCTCCGATTCACACCACCCCGTGATGTTTTTCTCACTCCTACTAGTGAATGTAATGTAACACACACCCATACAATGCCCACCACGCGTGATGCTTTCCTCACTCCTACTAGTGAATGTAATGTAACACACACCCATACATGCGCACCACCACGCGATGTTTTTCAGAAACCTATCCTACATTGCCACTGCATGTTCCCTGACCTCCCCATGCTGACCCCCCCACGGTGCTTTTCTCCATCCTACATTGCCACTCACTGCCTATCCTAATTCAGACCCTCCGATTCACACCACCCCGTGATGTTTTTCTCACTCCTACTTGGGAATGTAATGTAACACACACCCATACAATGCGCACCACCCCGTGATGTTTTTCAGAAACCTATCCTACATTGCCACTGAATGTTCCCTGACCTCCCCATGCTGACCACCCCGCGGTGCTTTTCTCCATCCTACATTGCCACTCACTGCCTATCCTAAATCAGACCCTCCGATTCACACCAACCCGTGAAGTTTTTCTCACTCCTACTAGTGAATGTAATGTAACACAAAGCCATACAATGCGCACCAACACGCGATGTTTTTCAGAAAACTATCCTACATTGCCACTGCATGTTACCTGACTTCCCCATGCTGACAACCCCCCGGGGCTTTTCTCCATCCTACATTGCCACTCACTGCCTATCCTAACACAGAATCTCCAATTCACACCACCCCGTGATGTTTTTCTCAGTCCTACTAGTGAATGTAATGTAACACACACCCATACAATGCGCACCACCCCGTGATGTTTTTCAGAAACCTATCCTACATTGCCACTGCATGTTCCCTGACCTTCCCATACTGACCACCCCGCGGTGATTTTCTCCATCCTACATTGCCACTCACTGCCTATCCTTATTTAGACCCTCCAATTCAATCATCCCCGTGATGTTTTTCTCACTCCTAGTAGTGAATGTAATGTAACACACACCCATACAATGCGCACCACCCCGCGATGTTTTTCAGAAACCTATCCTACATTGCAACTGCATGTTCCCTGACCTCCCCATGCTGACCACCCCGCGGTGCTTGTCTCCATCCTACATTGCCACTCACTGCCTATCCTAATTCAGACCCTCCCATTCACACGACCCCTGACGTTTTTCTCACTCCTACTAGTGAATGTAATATAACACACACCCATAAAATTCACACCACCCCGTGATTTTTTTCTCACTCCTACTAGTGAATGTAATGTAACACACACCCATACAATGCGCACCACCCTGCGATGATTTTCAGAAACCTATCCTACATTGCCACTGCATGTTCCCTTACCTCCCGATGCTGACCACACCGTGGTGCTTTTCTCCATCCTACATTGCCACTCACTGCCTATCCTAATTCAGACCCTCCGATTCACACCACCCCTGACGTTTTTATCACTCCTACTAGTGAATGTAATGTAACACACACCCATACAATGCGCACCAACCCGCGATGTTTTTCTCACTCCTACTAGTGAATGTAAGGTAACACACACCCATACAATGCGCACCACCCGGTGATGTTTTTCAGAAACCTATCCTACATTGCCACTGCATGTTCCCTGACCTCCCCATGCTGACCACCACTCGGTGCTTTTCTCCATCCTACATTGCCACTCACTGCATATCCTAATTCAGACCCTACGATTCACACCACCCCGTGATGTTTTTCACACTCCTACTAGTGAATGTAATGTAACACACAACCATACAATGCGTACCACCCTGCCATGTTTTTCAGAAACCTTTCCTACATTGCCACTGCATGTTCCCTGACCTCCCCATGCTGAACACCCCGCGGTGCTTTTCTCCATCCTACATTGCCACTCACTGCCTATCCTAATTCAGACCCTCCGATTCACAACACCCTGTGATGTTTTTCTCACTCCTTCTAGTGAATGTAATGTAACCCACACCCATACAATGCCCACCACCCCGTGATGTTTTTCTCACTCCTAATAGTGAATGTAATGTAACACACACCAATACAATGCGCACTACCCCGTGATGTTTTTCTCACTCCTACTAGTGAATGTAATGTAACACACACCCATGCAATGCGCACCACCCCGTGATATTTTTCTCACTCCTACTAGTGAATGTAATGCAACACACACCCATACAATGTGCAGCACCCCGCGATGTTTTTCAGAAACCTATCCAACATTGCCACTGCATGTTCCCTGACCTCCCAATGCTGACAACACCGTGGTGCTTTTCTCCATCCTACATTGCCACTCAGTGCCTATCTTAATTCAGATCCTCTGATTCACACCACCCCTTGATGTTTTTCTCACTCCTACTAGTGAATGTAATGTAACACACACCCATACAATGCGCACCACCCCGCGATGTTTTTCTCACTCCTACTAGTGAATGTAATGTTACACACCCTTACAATGCGCACCACCCCGCGATGTTTTTCAGAAACCTATCCTACATTGCACTGCATGTTCCCTGACCTCCCCATGCTGACCACCCCGCGGTTCTTTTGTCCATCCTACATTGCCACTCACTGCCTATCCTAATTAATACCCTCCAATTCACACCACTCCATGATGTTTTTTTCACTCCTACTAGTGAATGTAATGTAACACACACGCATACAATGTGCACCACCCCGCAATGTTTTTCAGAAACCTATCCTACATTGCCACTGCATGTTCCCTGACCTCCCCATGCTGACATCCCGCGGTGCTTTTCTCGATCCTACATTGCCACTCACTGCCTATCCTAATAGAGACCCTCCAATTCACACATCCCCGTGATGTTTTTCTCACTCCTACTAGTGAATGTAATGTAACACACACCCATACAATGGGCACCACCCTGCGATGTTTCTCAGAAACCTATCCTACATTGCCACTGCATGTTCCCTGACCTCCCCATGCTGACATCCCACGGTGCTTTTCTCGATCCTACATTGCCACTCACTGCCTATCCTAATAGAGACCCTCCAATTCACACCACCCCATGATGTTTTTCTCACTCCTACTAGTGAATGTAATGTAACACACACGCATACAATGCGCACCACTCCGTGATGTTTTTTTCACTCCTACTAGTGAATGTAATGTAAGACACACCCATAAAATGCGCACCACCCCGTGATGTTTTTCTCACTCCTACTAGTGAATGTAATGTAAAACACACCCATACAATGCGCACCACCCCTCGATGTTTTTCAGAAACCTATCCTACATTGCCACTGCATGTTCCCTGACCTCCCCAAGCTGACCACCCCGCGGGGCTTTTCCCCATCCTACATTGCCACTCACTGCGTATCCTAATTCATACCCTCCGATTCTCACCACCCCGTGATGTTTTTCTCACTCCTACTAGTGAATGTAATGTAACACACACCCATACAATGCGCACCACCCCGCGATGTTTTTCTCACTCCTACTAGTGAATGTAATGTAACACACAACCATACAATGCGTACCAACCCGCGATATTTTTCAGAAACCTATCCTACATTGCCACTGCATGTTCCCTGACCTCCCCATCCTGACCAACCCGCGGTGCTTTTCTCCATCCTACATTGCCACTCACTGCCTATCCTAATTCAGACACTCCGATTCACACCACCCCGTGAGGTTTTTCTCACTCCTACTAGTGAATGTAATGTAACACACACCCATACAATGCCCACCACCTGTGATGCTTTTCTCACTCCTACTAGTGAATGTAATGTAACACACACCCATACATGATCACCACCACGCGATGTTTTTCAGAAACCTATCCTACTTTGCCACTGCATGTTCCCTGACCTCCCCATGCTGACCCCCCCACGGTGCTTTTCTCCATCCTACATTGCCACTCACTGCCTATCCTAATTCAGACCCTCTGATTCACACCACCCCGTGATGTTTTTCTCACTACTACTTGGGAATGTAATGTAACACACACCCATACAATGCGCACCACCCCGTGATGTTTTTCAGAAACCTTTCCTACATTGCCACTGCATGTTCCCTGACCTCCCCATGCTGACCACCCCGCGGTGCTTTTCTCCATCCTACATTGCCACTCACTGCCTATCCTTATTTAGACCCTCCAATTCAATCATCCCCGTGATGTTTTTCTCACTCCTAGTAGTGAATGTAATGTAACACACACCCATACAATGCGCACCACCCCGCGATGTTTTTCAGAAACCTATCCTACATTGCCACTGCATGTTCCCTGACCTCCCCATGCTGACATCCCGCGGTGCTTTTCTCGATCCTACATTGCCACTCACTGCCTATGCTAATAGAGACCCTCCAGTTCACACATCCCCGTGATGTTTTTCTCACTCCTACTAGTGAATGTAATGTAACACACACCCATACAATGCGCACCACCCCGCGATGTTTTTCTCACTCCTACTAGTGAATGTAATGTAACACACACCCATACAATGCGCACCACCCCGCGATGGTTTTCAGAAACCTATCCTACATTGCCGCTGCATGTTCCCTGACCTCCCCATGCTGACCACCCCGCGGTTCTTTTCTCCATCCTACATTGCACTCACTGCCTATCCTAATTCAGACCCTCCGATTCACACATCCCCGTGATGTGTTTCTCACTCCTACTAGTGAATGTAATGTAACACACACCAGTACAATGCGCACCACCCCGCGATATTTTTCAGAAACCTATCCTACATTGCCACTGCATGTTCCCTGACCTCCCCATGCTGACATCCCGCGGTGCTTTTCTCGATCCTACATTGCCACTCACTGCCTATCCTAATAGAGACCCTCCGATTCACACATCCCCGTGATGTTTTTCTCACTCCTACTAGTGAATATAATGTAACACACACCCATACAATGCGCATCACCCCGCGATGTTTTTCAGAAACCTATCCTACATTGCCACTGCATGTTCCCTGACCTCCCCATGCTGACCACCCCGTGGTGCTTTTCTCCATCCTACATTGCCACTCACTGCCTATCCCAATTCAGACCCTCCGATTCACACCACCCCTGACGTTTATCTCACTCCTACTAGTGAATGTAATGTAACACACACCCATACAATGCGCACCACCCCGCAATGTTTTTCTCACTCCTACTAGTGAATGTAAGGTAACACACATATATACAATGCGCACCACCCGGTGATGTTTTTCAGAAACCTATCCTACATTGCCACTGCATGTTCCCTGACCTCCCCATGCTGACCACCACGCGGTGCTTTTCTTCATCCTACATTGCCACTCACTGCATATCCTAATTCAGACCCTCCGATTCACACCAGCCCGTGATGTTTTTCTCACTCCTACTAGTGAATGTAATGTAACACACAATCATACAATGTGTACCACCCTGCGATGTTTTTCAGAAACCTTTCCTACATTGCCACTGCATGTTCCCTGACCTCCCCATGCTGACCACCCCGCGGTGGTTTTCTCCATCCTACATTGCCACTCACTGCGTATCCTAATTCAGACACTCCGATTCACACCACCCCGTGATGTTTTTCTCACTCCTACTAGTGAATTTAATGTAACAAACACCCATACAATGCGCACCACCACGCGATGTTTTTCAGAAACCTATCCTACTTTGCCACTGCATGTTCCCTGACCTCCCCATGCTGACCACACCGCGGTGCTTTTCTCCATTCTACATTGACACTTACAGCCTATGCTAATTCAGACACTCCGATTCACACCACCCCGTAATGTTTTTCTCATTCCTACTTGGGAATGTAATGTAACACACACCCGTACAATGCGCACCACCCGTGATGTTTTTCAGAAAACTATCCTACATTGCCACTGAATGTTCCCTGACCTCCCCATGCTGACCACCCCGCGGTGCTTTTCTCCTTCCTACATTGCCACTCACTTCCTATCCTAATTCAGACCCTCTGATTCACACTACCCCGTGAGGTTTTTCTCACTCCTACTAGTGAATGTAAGGTAACACACAGCCGTACAATGCGCACCACCCCATGATGTTTTTCTCACTCCTACTAGTGAATGTAATGTAACACACACCCATGCAATGCGCACCACCCCGTGATGTTTTTCTCACTCCTACTAGTGAATGTAATGTAACACACACCCATACAATGCGCACCACCCCACAATGTTTTTCAGAAACCTATCCTACATTGCCACTGCATGTTCCCTGACCTCCCCATGCTGACAACCCCCGGTGCTTTTCTCGATCCTACATTGCCACTCACTGCCTATCCTAATAGAGACCCTCCAATTCACACAACCCCGTGATGTTTTTCTCCCTCCTAATAGTGAATGTAATGTAACACACACCCATACAATGGGCACCACCCCGCGATGTTTTTCAGAAACCTATCCTACATTGCCACTGCATGTTCCCAGACCTCCCCATGCTGACCACCCCGCCGTGCTTTTCACCATCCTATATTGCCACTCACTGCCTATCCTAATTCAGACCCTCCGATTCACACCACACCTCACGTTTTTCTCACTCCTACTAGTGAATGTAATGTAACACACACCCATACAATGCGCAACACTCCGTGATGTTTTTTTCACTCCTACTAGTGAATGTAATGTAACACACACCCATACAATGCACACCACCGCGTGATGTTTTTCTCACTCCTACTAGTGAATGTAGTGTATCACACACCCATACAATGCGCACCACCCCGCGATGTTTTTCTCACTCCTACTAGTGAATGTAATGTTTCACACCCGTACAATGCGTTCCACCCCACGATGTTTTTCAGAAACCTATCCTACATTGCCACTGCATGTTCCCTGACCTCCCCATGCTGACCACCCCGCGGTGCTTTTCTCCATCCTACATTGCCACTCACTGCCTATCCTAATTCAGACCCTCTGATTCACACCACCCCGTGATGTTTTTCTCACTCCTACTAGTGAATGTAATGTAACACAAACCCATACAATGCGCAACACCCCTCGATGTATTTCAGAAACCTATCCTACATTGCCACTGCATGTTCCCTGACCTCCCCAAGATGACCACCCCGTGGGGCTTTTCTCCATCCTACATTGCCACTCACTGCGTATCCTAATTGAGACCCTCCGATTCATACCACACCGTGATGTTTTTCACACTCCTAATAGTGAATGCAATGTAACACACACCCATACAATGCGCACCACCCCGCGATGTTTTTCTCACTCCTACTAGTGAATGTAATGTAACACACACCCATACAATGAGCACTACCCCGCGATATTTTTCAGAAACCTATCCTACATTGCCACCGCATGTTCCCTGACCTCCCCATGCTGAACACCCCGCGGTGCTTTTCTCCATCCTACATTGCCACTCACTGCCTATCCTAATAGAGACCCTCCGATTCACACATCCCCGTGATGTTTTTCTCACTCCTACTAGTGAATGTAATGTAACACACACACATACAATGTGCACCACCCCGCGATGTTTTTCTCACTCCTACTAGTGAATGTAATGTAACACACACCCATACAATGCGCACCACCCCAGGATGTTTTTGAGAAACCTATCCTACATTGCCACTGCATGTTCCCTGACCTCCCCATGCTGACACCACGCCGTGCTTTTCTCCATCCTACATTGCCACTCACTGCGTATCCTAATTCAGACCCTCCGATTCACACATCCCCGTGATGTTTTTCTCACTCCTGATAGTGAATGTAATGTAACACACAATCATACAATGCATACCACCCCGCGATGTTTTTCAGAAACCTATCCTACATTGCCACTGCATGTTCCCTGACCTCCCCATGCTGACCACGCCGCGGTGCTTTTCTCCATCCCACATTGCCACTCACTGCCTATCCTAATTCAGACCCTCCGATTCACAACACCCCGTGATGTTTTTCTCACTCCTACTGGTGAATATAATGTAACACACACCCATACAATCCGCACCACCCCGCAATATTTTTCAGAAACCTATCCTACATTGCCACTGCATGTTCCCTGACCTCCCCATGCTGACCACCCCGCGGTGCTTTTCTCCATCCTACATTGCCACTCACTGCCTATCCTAATTCAATCCCTCCGATTCACACCACCCCGTGATGTTTTTCTCACTAATACTAGTGAATGTAATGTAACACACACACATACAATGCGCACCACCCTGCGATGTTTTTCAGAAACCTATCCTACATTGCCACTGCATGTTCCCTGACCTCTCCATGCTGACCACCACGAGGTGCTTTTCTCCATCCTACATTGCCACTCACTGCATATCCTAATTCAGACCCTCCGATTCACACATCCGCGTGATGTTTTTCTCACTCCTACTAGTGAATGTAATGTAACACACACCCATACAATGCGCACGACCCCGTGATGTTTTTTTCACTCCTACTAGTGGATGTAATGTAACACACACCCATGCAATGCGCACCACACGTGATGTTTTTCTCACTCCTACTAGTGAATGTAATGTAACACACACCCATACAAGGCGCACCACCCCGTGATGTTTTTCTCACTCCTACTAGTGAATGTAATGTAACACACACCCATACAATGCGCACCACCCCGTGATGTTTTTCTCACTCCTACTAGTGAATGTAATGTAACACACACCGATACAATGCGCACCACCCCGTGATGTTTTTCTCACTCCTACTAGTGAATCTAATGTAACACACACCCATACAATGCGCACCACCCCGTGATGTTTTTCTCACTCCTACTTGTGAATGTAATGTAACACACACCCATACAATGCGCACCACCCCGTGATGTTTTTCTCACTCCTACTAGTGAATCTAATGTAACACACACCCATACAATGCGCACCAACCGTGATGTTTTTCTCACTCCTACTAGTGAATGTAATGTAACACACACCCATACAATGCGCACCACCCCGTGATGCTTTTCTCACTCCTACTAGTTAATGTAATGTAACACACACCCATACAATGCGCACCACCCCGTGATGTTTTTCTCACTCCTACTAGTGAATGTAATGTAACACACACCCATACAATGCGCACCACCCCGTGATATTTTTCAGAAACCTATCCTACATTGCCACTGCATGTTCCCTGACCTCCCCATGCTGACCAACCTGCGGTTCGTTTCTCCATCCTACACTGCCACTCACTGCCTAACCTAAATCAGACCCTCCGATTCACACCACCCCGTGATGTTTTTCTCACTCCTACTAGTGAATGTAATGTCACAGACACCCATAAAATGCGCACCACCCCGTGATGTTTTTCAGAAACCTATCCTACATTGCCACTGCAGATTTCCTGACCCCAACATGCTGACCACCCCGCAGTGCTTTTCTCCATCCTACATTGCCATTCACTGCCTACCCTAATTCAGGCCCTCCGATTCACACATCCCCGTGATGTTTTTCTCACTCCTACTAGTGAATGTAATGTAACACACACCCATACAATGCGCACCACCCCGCGATGTTTTTCAGAAAACTATCCTACATTGCCACTGCATGTTCCCTCACATTCCCATGCTGACCACCCTGCGGTGCTTTTCTCCATCCTACATTGCCACTAACTGCCAATCTTAATTCAGACCCTCTGATTCACACCACCCCGTGACGTTTTTCTCATTCCTACCAGTGAATGTAATGTAACACACACCCATACAATGGGCCCCACCCCATGATGTTTTTCAGAAACCTATCCTACCTTGCCACTGCATGTTCCCTGACCTCCCCATGCTGAACACCCCGCTGTGCTTTTCTCCATCCTACATTGCCACTGACTGCCTATCCTAATTCAGACCCTCCGATTCACACCACCCCGTGATGTTTTTCTCACTCCTACTAGTGAATGTAATGTAACACACACCCATACAATGCGCACCACCCCGCGATGTTTTTCAGAAACCTATCCTACATTGCCACTGCATGTTCCCTGACCTCCCCATGCTGACAACCCAGCGGTGCTTTTCTCCATCCTACATTGCCACTCACTGCCTATCCTAATTCAGACACTCCGATTCACACCACCCCGTGATGTTTTTCTTATTCCTACTAGTGAATGTAATGTAACACTCACCCATACAATGCGCAACAACCCGTGATGTTTTTCTCACTCCTACTATTGAATGTAATGTAACACACACCCATACAATGCGCACCACCCCGCGATGTTTTTCAGAAACCTATCCTACTTTGCCACTGCATGTTCCCTGACCTCCCCATGCTGACCACACCGCGGTGCTTTTCTCCATTCCACATTGACACTCACAGCCTATGCTAATTCAGACCCTCCGATTCACTGCACCCCGTGATGTTTTTCTCATTCCTACTTGGGAATGTAATGTAACACACACCCATACAATGCGCACCACGCCACGATGTTTTTCACAAACCTATCCTACATTGCCACTGCATGTTCCCTGACCTCCCGATGCTGACCACCCCGCGGTGCTTTTCTCCATCCTACATTGCCACTCACTGCCTATCCTAGTTCAGACCCTCCGATTCACACCACCACGTGATGTTTTTCTCACTCCTACTAGTGAATGAAATGTCACAGACACCCATAAAATGCGCACCACCCCGTGATGTTTTTCAGAAACCTATCCTACATTGCCACTGCATGTTTCCTGACCTCCACATGCTGACCACCCCGCGGTGCTTTTCTCCATCCTACATTGCCATTCACTGCCTACCCTAATTCAGACCCTCCGATTCACACATCCCCGTGATGTTTTTCTCACTCCTACTAGTGAATGTAATGTAACACACACCCATACAATGCGCACCACCCCGCGATGTTTTTCAGAAAACTATCCTACATTGCCACTGCATGTTCCCTCACATTCCCATGCTGACCACCCTGCGGTGCTTTTCTCCATGCTACATTGCCACTCACTGCCAATCTTAATTCAGACCCTCCGATTCACACCACCCCGTGATGTTTTTCTCAATCCTACTAGTCAATGTAATGTCACAGACACCCATAAAATGCGCACCACCCCGTGATGTTTTTCTCACTCCTACTAGTGAATGTAATGTAACACACACCGATACAATGGGTACCACCCCGCAATGTTTTTCTCACTCCTACTAGTGAATGTAATGTAACACACACCCATACAATGCGCACCACCCCGTGATGTTTTTCTCACTCCTACTAGTGAATGTAATGTAACACACACCCATGCAATGCGCACCACCCCGTGATGTTTTTCTCACTCCTACTAGTGAATGTAATGTTTCACACCCGTACAATGCGTTCCACCCCGCGATGTTTTTCAGAAACCTATCCTACATTGCCACTGCATGTTCCTTGACCTCCACATGCTGATCACCCCGCGGTGCTTTTCTCCATCCTACATTGCCACTCACTGCCAATCCTAATTCAGACCCTCCGATTCAGACCACCCCGTGATGTTTTTCTCACTCCTACTAGTGAATGTAATGTAACACACGCCCATACAATGCGCACCACCACGAGATGTTTTTCAGAAACCTATCCTACATTGCCACTGCATGTTCCCTGACCTCCCCATGCTGACAAACCCGCGGTGCTTTTCTCCATCCTACATTGCCACTCACTGCCTATCCTAATTCAGACCCTCCGATTCACACCACCCCGTGATGTTTTTCTCATTTCTACTAGTGAATGTAATGTAACATACACCCATACAATGCGCAACAACCCGTGATGTTTTTCTCACTCCTACTAGTGAATGTAATGTAACACACACCCATACAATGCGCACCACGCCACGATGTTTTTCACAAACCTATCCTACATTGCCACTGCATGTTCCCTGACCTCCCCATGCTGACCACCCCGCCGTGCTTTTCTCCATCCTACATTGCCACTCACTGCCTCTCCTAGTTCAGACCCTCCGATTCACACCACCACGTGATGTTTTTCTCAATCCTACTAGTCAATGTAATGTCACAGACACCCATAAAATGCGCACCACCCCGTGATGTTTTTCAGAAACCTATCCTACATTGCCACTGCATGTTTCCTGACCTCCACATGCTGACCACCCCGCGGTGCTTTTCTCCATCCTACATTGCCATTCACTGCCTACCCTAATTCAGACCCTCCGATTCACACATCCCCGTGATGTTTTTCCCACTCCTACTAGTGAATGTAATGTAACACACACCCATACAATGCGCACCACCCCGCGATGTTTTTCAGAAAACTATCCTACATTGCCACTGCATGTTCCCTCACATTCCCATGCTGACCACCCTGCGGTGCTTTTCTCCATCCTACATTGCCACTCACTGCCAATCTTAATTCAGACCCTCCGATTCACACCACCCCGTGACGTTTTTCTCATTCCTACCAGTGAATGTAATGTAACACACACCCATACAATGCGCACCACACCGCAATGTTTTTCTCACTCCTACTAGAGAATGTAATGTAACACACACCCATACAATGGGCACCACCCCGTGTTGTTTTTCAGAAACCTATACTACCTTGCCACTGCAGGTTCCCTGACCTCCCCATGCTGAACACACCGCTGTGCTTTTCTCCATTCTACATTGCCACTGACTGCCTATCCTAATTCAGACCCTCCGATTCACACCACCCCGTGATGTTTTTCTCACTCCTACTAGTGAATGTAATGTAACACACGAACATACAATGCGCACCACGCCGCGATGTTTTTCAGAAACCTATCCTACATTGCCACTACATGTTCCCTGACCTCCCCATGCTGACAACCCCGCGGTGTTTTTCTCCATCCTACATTGCCACTCACTGCCTATCCTAATTCAGACCCTCCGATTCACACCACCCCGTGATGTTTTTCTCATTCCTACTAGTGAATGTAATGTAACACACACCCATACAATGCGCAACAACCCGTGATGTTTTTCTCACTCCTAATAGTGAATGTAATGTAACACACGCCCATACAATGCGCACAACCCCGCGATGTTTTTCAGAAACCTATCCTACATTGCCACTGCATATTCCGTGACTTCCCCATGCTGACCACCCCGCGGTGGTTTTCTCCATCCTACATTGCCACTCACTGCCTATCCTAGTTCAGACCCTCCGATTCACACCACCCCGTAACGTTTTTCTCACTCCTACTAGTGAATGTAATGTAACACACACCCATACAATGTGCACCAACCCGTGAGGTTTTTCTCACTCCTATTAGTGAATGTAATGTAACACACACCCATACAATGCCCACCACCCTGTGATGTTTTTCTCTCTCCTAATAGTGAATGTAATGTAACACACACCCATGCAATGCGCACCACCACGCGATGTTTTTCAGAAACCTATCCTACTTTGCCACTGCATGTTCCCTGACCTCCCCATGCTGACCACACCGCGGTGCTTTTCTCCATTCTACATTGACACTCACAGCCTATGCTAATTCAGACCCTCCGATTCACTGCACCCCGTGATGTTTTTCTCATTCCTACTTGGGAATGTAATGTAACACACACCCATACAATGCGCACCACGCCACGATGTTTTTCACAAACCTATCCTACATTGCCACTGCATGTTCCCTGACCTCCCGATGCTGACCACCCCGCGGTGCTTTTCTCCATCCTACATTGCCACTCACTGCCTATCCTAGTTCAGACCCTCCGATTCACACCACCACGTGATGTTTTTCTCACTCCTACTAGTGAATGTAATGTAACACACACCCATACAATGCGCACCACCCCGCGATGTTTTTCAGAAAACTATCCTACATTGCCACTGCATGTTCCCTCACATTCCCATGCTGTCCACCCTGCGGTGCTTTTCTCCATCCTACATTGCCACTCACTGCCAATCTTAATTCAGACCCTCCGATTCACACCACCCCGTGACGTTTTTCTCATTCCTACAAGTGAATGTAATGTAACACACACCCATACAATGTGCACCACACCGCAATGTTTTTCTCACTCCTACTAGTGAATGTAATGTAACACACACCCATACAATGGGCACCACCCCGTGTTGTTTTTCAGAAACCTATCCTACCTTGCCACTGCATGTTCCCTGACCTCCCCATGCTGAACACCCCGCTGTGCTTTTCTCCATTCTACATTGCCACTGACTGCCTATCCTAATTCAGACCCTCCGATTCACACATCCCCGTGATGTTTTTCTCACTCCTACTAGTGAATGTAATGTAACACACGCCCATACAATGCGCACCACCCCGTGATGTTTTTCAGAAACCTATCCTACATTGCCACTGCATTTTCCCTGACCTCCCCATGCTGACAACCCCGCGGTGTTTTTTTCCATCCTACATTGCCACTCACTGCCTATCCTAATTCAGACCCTCCGATTCACACCACCCCGTGATGTTTTTCTCATTCCTACTAGTGAATGTAATGTAACACACACCCATACAATGCGCAACAACCCGTGATGTTTTTCTCACTCCTACTAGTGAATGTAATGTAACACACACCGATACAATGGGTACCACCCCGCAATGTTTTTCTCACTCCTACTAGTGAATGTAATGTAACACACACCCATACAATGTGCACCACCCCGCGATGTTTTTCAGAAACCTATCCTACATTGCCACTGCATGTTCCTTGACCTCCCCATGCTGATCACACCGCGGTGCTTTTCTCCATCCTACATTGCCACTCACTGCCTATCCTAATTCAGACCCTCCGATTCACACCACCCCGTGATGTTTTTCTCATTCCTACTAGTGAAGGTAATGTAACACACACCCATACAATGCGCAACAACCTGTGATGTTTTTCTCACTCCTACTAGTGAATGTAATGTAACACACACCCATACAATGCGCACCACCCCGCGATGTTTTTCACAAACCTATCCTACATTGCCACTGCATGTTCCCTAACCTCCTCATGCTGACCACCCCGCGGTGCTTTTCTCCATCCTACATTTCAACTCACTGCCTATCCTAATGCAGACCCTCCGATTCACACCACCCCGTGATGTTTTTCTCACTCCTACTAGTGAATGTAATGTAACACACACCCATACAATGCGCACCACGCCACGATATTTTTCACAAACCTATCCTACATTGCCACTGCATGTTCCCTGACCTCCCGATGCTGACCACCCAGCGGTGCTTTTCTCCATTCTACACTGCCACTCCCTGCCTATGCTAATAGAGACCCTCCAGTTCACACATCCCCGTGATGTTTTTCTCACTCCTACTAGTGAATGTAATGTAACACACACCCATACAATGCGCACCACCCCGCGATGTTTTTCTCACTCCTACTAGTGAATGTAATGTAACACACACCCATACAATGCGCACCACCCTGCGATGTTTTTCAGAAACCTATCCTACATTGCCATTGCATGTTCCCTGACCTCCCCATGCTGACCACCCCGCGGTGCTTTTCTCCATCCTACATTGCACTCACTGCCTATCCTAATTCAGACCCTCCGATTCACACATCCCCGTGATGTTTTTCTCACTCCTACTAGTGAATGTAATGTAAAACACACCCATACAATGCGCAACACCCCGCGATATTTTTCAGAATCCTATCCTACATTGCCACTGCATGTTCCCTGACCTCCCCATGCTGACATCCCGCGGTGCTTTTCTCGATCCTACATTGCCACTCACTGCCTATTCTAATAGAGACCCTCCGATTCACACATCCCCGTGATGTTTTTCTCACTCCTACTAGTGAATATATTGTAACACACACCCATACAATGCGCATCACCCCGCGATGTTTTTCAGAAACCTATCCTACATTGCCACTGCATATTCCCTGACCTCATCATGCTGACCACCCCGTGGTGCTTTTCTCCATCCTACATTGCCACTCACTGCCTATCCTAATTCAGACCCTCCGATTCACACCACCCCTGACGTTTTTCTCACTCCTACTAGTGAATGTAAGTGTAACACACACCCATACAATGCGCACCAGCCCGCGATGTTTTTCTCACTCCTACTAGTGAATGTAAGGTAACACACATATATACAATGCGCACCACCCGGTGATGTTTTTCAGAAACCTATCCTACTTTGCCACTGCATGTTCCCTGACCTCCCCATGCTGACCACCACGCGGTGCTTTTCTCCAACCTACATTGCCACTCACTGCATATCCTAATTCAGACCCTCCGATTCACACCACCCCGTGATGTTTTTCTCACTCCTACTAGTGAATGTAATGTAACACACAATCATACAATGCGTACCACCCTGCGATGTTTTTCAGAAACCTTTCCTACATTGCCACTGCATGTTCCCTGACCTCCCCATGCTGACCCCCCCGCGGTGCTTTTCTCCATCCTACATTGCCACTCACTGCCTATCCTAATTCAGACCCTCCGATTCACACCACCCCTCACGTTTTTCTCACTCCTACTAGTGAATGTAATGTAACCGACACCCATACAATGCCCACCACCCCGTGATGTTTTTCTCTCTCCTAATAGTGAATGTAATGTTACACACACCCATGCAATGCGGACCACCACGCGATGTTTTTCAGAAACCAACCTACTTTGCCACTGCATGTTCCCTGACCTCCCCATGCTGACCACACCGCGGTGCTTTTCTCCATTCTACATTGACACTCACAGCCTATGCTAATTCAGACCCTCCGATTCACTGCACCCCGTGATGTTTTTCTCATTCCTACTTGGGAATGTAATGTAACACACACCCATACAATGCGCACCACGCCACGATGTTTTTCACAAACCTATCCTACATTGCCACTGCATGTTCCCTGACCTCCCGATGCTGACCACCCCGCGGTGCTTTTCTCCATCCTACATTGCCACTCACTGCTTATCCTAGTTCAGACCCTCCGATTCACACCACCACGTGATGTTTTTCTCACTCCTACTAGTGAATGTAATGTCACAGACACCCATAAAATGCGCACCACCCCGTGATGTTTTTCAGAAACCTATCCTACATTGCCACTGCATGTTTCCTGACCTCCACATGCTGACCACCCCGCGTTGCTTTTCTCCATCCTACATTGCCATTCACTGCCTACCCTAATTCAGACCCTCCGATTCACACATCCCCGTGATGTTTTTCTCACTCCTACTAGTGAATGTAATGTAACACACACCCATACAATGCGCACCACCCCGCGATGTTTTTCAGAAAACTATCCTACATTGCCACTGCATGTTCCCTCACATTCCCATGCTGACCACCCTGCGGTGCTTTTCTCCATGCTACATTGCCACTCACTGCCAATCTTAATTCAGACCCTCTGATTCACACCACCCCGTGATGTTTTTCTCAATCCTACTAGTCAATGTAATGTCACAGACACCCATAAAATGCGCACCACCCCGTGATGTTTTTCTCACTCCTACTAGTGAATGTAATGTAACACACACTGATACAATGGGTACCACCCCGCAATGTTTTTCTCACTCCTACTAGTGAATGTAATGTAACACACACCCATACAATGCGCACCACCCCGCAATGTTTTTCTCACTCCTACTAGTGAATGTAATGTAACACACACCCATACAATGGGCACCACCCTGTGTTGTTTTTCAGAAACCTATCCTACCTTGCCACTGCATGTTCCCTGACCTCCCCATGCTTAACACCCCGCTGTGCTTTTCTCCATTCTACATTGCCACTGACTGCCTATCCTAATTCAGACCCTCCGATTCACACCACCCCGTGACGTTTTTCTCACTCCTACTAGTGAATGTAATGTAACACACACCGATACAATGGGTACCACCCCGCAATGTTTTTCTCACTCCTACTAGTGAATGTAATGTAACACACACCCATACAATGCGCACCACCCCGCGATGTTTTTCAGAAACCTATCCTACATTGCCACTGCATGTTCCCTGACCTAACCATGCTGACAACCCCGCGGTGTTTTTCTCCATCCTACATTGCCACTCACTGCCTATCCTAATTCAGACCCTCCGATTCACACCACCCCGTGATGTTTTTCTCATTCCTACTAGTGAATGTAATGTAACACACACCCATACAATGCGCAACAACCCGTGATGTTTTTCTCACTCCTACTAGTGAATGTAATGTAACACACACCCATACAATGCGCACCACCCCGCGATGTTTTTCACAAACCTATCCTACATTGCCACTGCATGTTCCCTAACCTCCTCATGCTGACCACCCCGCGGTGCTTTTCTCCATCCTACATTTCAACTCACTGCCTATCCTAACGCAGACCCTCCGATTCACACCACCCCGTGATGTTTTTCTCACTCCTACTAGTGAATGTAATGTAACCCACACCCCTACAATGCCCACCACCCCGTGATGTTTTTCTCTCTCCTAATAGTGAATGTAATGTAACACACACCCATGCAATGCGCACCACCACGCGATGTTTTTCAGAAACCTATCCTACTTTGCCACTGCATGTTCCCTGACCTCCCCATGCTGACCACACCGCGGTGCTTTTCTCCATTCTACATTGACACTCACAGCCTATGCTAATTCAGTCCCTCCGATTCACTACACCCCGTGATGTTTTCTCATTCCTACTTCGGAATGTAATGTAACACACACCCGTAAAATGCGCACCACCCCGTGATGTTTTTCAGAAACCTATCCTACATTGCCACTGAATGTTCCCTGACCTCCCCATGCTGACCACCCCGCGGTGCTTTTCTCCATCCTACATTGCGACTCACTGCCTATCCTAAATCAGACACTCCGATTCACAACACCCCGTGATGTTTTTCTGACTCCTACTAGTGAATGTAATGTAACACACACCCATACAATGCCAACACCCCGCGATGTTTTTCAGAAACCTATCCTACTTTGCCACTGCATGTTCCCTGACCTCCCCATCCTGACGAACCCGCGGTGCTTTTCTCCATCCTAAATTGCCATTCACTGCCTATCCTAATGCAGACCCTCCGATTCACACCACCCCGTGATGTTTTTCTCACTCCTACTAGTGAATTTAATGTAACACACACCCATACAATGCGCACCACCCCGCGATGTTTTTCAGAAAACTATCCTACATTGCCACTGCATGTTCCCTGACTTCCCCATGCTGACATCCCCCCGGTACTTTTCTCCATCCTACATTGACACTCACGGCCTATCCTAACACAGAATCTCGAATTCACACCACCCCGTTATGTTTTTCTCACTCCTACTAGTGAATGTAATGTAACACACACCCATACAATGCGCACCACACCGCGATGTTTTTCCGAAACCTATCCTACGTTGCCATTGCATGTTCCCTGACCTCCCCATGCTGACCACCCCGCGGTGCTTTTCTCTATCCTACATTGCCAATCACTGCCTATCCTAATTCAGACCCTCTGATTCACACTACCCCGTGATGTTTTTCTCACTCCTACTAGTGAATGTAAGGTAACACACACCCATACAATGCGCACCACCCCATGATGTTTTTCTCACTCCTACTAGTGAATGTAATGTAACACACACCCATGCAATGCGCACCACCCCGTGATGTTTTTCTCAGTCCTACTAGTGAATGTAATGTAACACACACCCATACAATGCGCACCACCCCGCGATATTTTACAGAAACCTATCCTACATTGCCACTGCATGTTCCCTGACCTCCCCATGCTGACAACCCGCGGTGCTTTTCTAGATCCTACATTGCCACTCACTGCCTATCCTAATAGAGACCCTCCAATTCACACAACCCCGTGATGTTTTTCTCACTCCTACTAGTGAATGTAATGTAACACACACCCATAAAATGGGCACCACCCCGCGATGTTTTTCAGAAACCTATCCTACATTGCCACTGCATGTTCCCTGACCTCCCCATGCTGACCACCCCGCGGTGCTTTTCTCCATTCTACATTGCCACTCACTGCCTATCCTAATTCAGACCCTCCGATTCACACCACCCCTCACGTTTTTCTCACTCCTACTAGTGAATGTAATGTAACACACACCCATACAATGCGCAACACCCCGTGATGTTTTTTTCACTCCTACTAGTGAATGTAATGTAACACACACCCATACAATGCTCACCACCCTGTGATGTTTTTCTCACTCCTACTAGTGAATGTAATGTAACACACACCCATACAATGCGCACCACCCCGCGATGTTTTTCTCACTCATACTAGTGAATGTAATGTTTCACACCCGTACAATGCGTTCCACCCCACGATGTTTTTCAGAAACCTATCCTACATTGCCACTGCATGTTCCCTGACCTCCTCATGCTGACCACCCCGCGGTGCTTTTCTCCATCCTACATTGCCACTCACTGCCTATCCTAATTCAGACCCCCCGATTCACCATTTCCCCGTGATGTTTTTCTCACTCCTACTAGTGAATGTAATGTAACACACACCCATACAATGCGCACCACCCCGCGATGTTTTTCAGAAACCTATGCTACATTGCCACTGCATGTTCCCTGACCTCCCCATGCTGACATCCCGCGGTGCTTTTCTTGATCCTACATTGCCACTCACTGCCTATCCTAATAGAGACCCTCCGATTCACACATCCCCGTGATGTTTTTCTCACTCCTACTAGTGAATGTAATGTAACACACACCCATACAATGCTCACCACCCCGTGATGTTTTTCTCACTCCTACTAGTGAATGTAATGTTTCACACCCGTACAATGCGTTCCACCCCGCGATGTTTTTCAGAAAACTATCCTACATTGCCACTGCATGTTCCCTCACATTCCCATGCTGACCACCCTGAGGTGCTTTTCTCCATCCTACGTTGCCACTCACTGCCAATCTTAATTCAGACCCTCCGATTCACACCACCCCGTGACGTTTTTCTCATTCCTACCATTGAATGTAATGTAACACACACCCATACAATGCGCACCACCCCACAATGTATTTCTCACTCTTACTACTGAATGTAATGTAACACACACCCATACAATGGGCACCCCCCCTGATGTTTTTTGGAAACCTATCCTACCTTGCCACTGCATGTTCCCTGACCTCCCCATGCAGACCACCCCGTGGTGCTTTTCTCCATCCTACATTGCCACTGACTGCCTATCCTAATTCAGACCCTCCGATTCACACCACCCCGTGACGTTTTTCTCACTCCTACCAGTGAATGTAATGTAACACACACCCATGCAATGTGCACCACCCCGCCATGTTTTTCTCACTCCTACTAGTGAATGTAATGTAACACACACCGATACAATGCGCACCACCCCGCGATGTTTTTCACAAACCTATCCTACATTGCCACTGCATGTTCCCTGACCTCCCCATGCTGACCACCCCGCGGTGCTTTTCTCCATCCTACATTACCACTCACTGCCTATCCTAGTTCATACACTCCGATTCACACCACCCCGTGATGTTTTTCTAACTCCTACTAGTGAATGTAATGTAACACACACCCGTACAATGCGCACCACCCGGTGATGTTTTTCTCACTCCTACTAGTGAATATAATGTAACAAACACCCATACAATGCGCACCACCCCGCGATGTTTTTCAGAAACCTATCCTACATTGCCACTGCATGTTCCCTGACCTCCCTATGCTGACCACCCCGCAGTGCTTTTCTCCATCCTATCTTGCCACTCACTGCCTATCCAAATTCATACCCTTGATTCACACAACCCCGTGATGTTTTTCTCACTCCTACTAGTGAATGTAATGTAACACACACCCATACAATGCGCACCACCCCGCGATGTTTTTCAGAAACCTATCCTACATTGCCACTGCATGTTCCCTGACCTCCACATGGTGATCACCCCGCGGGGCTTTTCTCCATCCTACAATGCCACTCACTGCGTATCGTAATTCAGACCCTCCGATTCACACCACCCCGTGATGTTTTTCTCACTCCTACTAGTGAATGTAATGTAACACACACCCATACAATGCGCACCACCCCGCGATGTTTTTCTAACTCCTACTAGTGAATGTAATGTAACACACACCCATACAATGCGCACCACCCCGTGATGTTTTTCTCACTCCTACTAGTGAATGTAATGTAACACACACCCATAGAATGCGCACCACCCTGCGATGTTTTTCTCACTCCTACTAGTGAATGTAAGGTAACACACACCCATACAATGCGCACCACCCGGTGATGTTTTTCAGAAACCTATCCTACATTGCCACTGCATGTTCCCTGACCTCCCCATGCTGACACCACGCGGTGCTTTTCTCCATCCTACATTGCCACTCACTGCGTATCCTAATTCAGACCCTCCGATTCACACATCCCCATGATGTTTTTCTCACTCCTACTAGTGAATGTAATGTAACACACAACCATACAATGGGTACCACCCTGCAATGTTTTTCAGAAACCTATCCTACATTGCCACTGCATGTTCCCTGACCTCCCCATGCTGACCACCCCGCGGTGCTTTTCTCCATCCTACTTTGCCACTCACTGCCTTTCCTAATTCAGACCCTCCGATTCACACCACCCCGTGATGTTTTTCTCACTCCTACAAGTGAATGTAATGTAACACACACCCATACAATGCGCACCACCCCGCGATATTTTTCAGAAACCTATCGTACATTGCCACTGCATGTTCCCTCACATCCCCATGCTGACCACCCCGCGGTGCTTTTCTCCATCCTACATTGCCACTCACTGCCTATACTAATTCAGACCGTCCGATTCACACCACCCCGTGACGTTTTTCTCATTCCTAACAGTGAATGTAATGTAACACACACCCATGCAATGCGCACCACCCCGCCATGTTTTTCTTACTCCTACTAGTGAATGTAATGTAACACACGCCCATACAATGCGCAACAACCTGTGATGTTTTTCTCACTCCTACTAGTGAATGTAATGTAACCCACACCCATACAATGCGCACCACCCCGCGATGTTTTTCAGAAACCTATCCTACATTGCCACTGCATGTTCCCTGACCTCCCCATGCTGACCACCCCGCGGTGCTTTTCTCCATCCTACATTGCACTCACTGCCTATCCTAATTCAGACCCTCCGATTCACACATTCCCGTGATGTTTTTCTCACTCCTACTAGTGAATGTAATGTAAAACACACCCATACAATGCGCACCACCCCGCGATATTTTTCAGAATCCTATCCTACATTGCCATTGCATGTTCCCTGACCTCCCCATGCTGACATCCCGCCGTGCTTTTCTCGATCCCACATTGCCACTCACTGCCTATCCTAATAGAAATCCTCCGATTCACACATCCCCGTGATGTTTTTCTCACTTCTACTAGTGAATATATTGTAACACACACCCATACAATGCGCATCACCCCGCGATGTTTTTCAGAAACCTATCCTACATTGCCACTGCATATTCCCTGACCTCACCATGCTGACCACCCCGTGGTGCTTTTCTCCATTCTACATTGCCACTCACTGCCTATCCTAATTCAGACCCTCCGATTCACACCACCCCTGATGTTTTTCTCACTCCTACTAGTGAATGTAAGTGTAACACACACCCATACAATGCACACCAGCCCGCGATGTTTTTCTCACTCCTACTAGTGAATGTAAGGTAACACACATATATACAATGCGCACCACCCGGTGATGTTTTTCAGAAACCTATCCTACATTGCCACTGCATGTTCCCTGACCTCCCCATGCAGACCACCACGCGGTGCTTTTCTCCATCCTACTTTGCCACTCACTGCATATCCTAATTCAGACCCTCCGATTCACACCACCCCGTGATGTTTTTCTCACTCCTCCTAGTGAATGTAATGTAACACACAATCATACAATGCGTACCACCCTGCGATGTTTTTCAGAAACCTTTCCTACATTGCCACTGCATGTTCCCTGACCTCCCAATGCTGACCACCCCGCGGTGCTTTTCTCCATCCTACATTGCCACTCACTGCCTATCCTAATTCAGACCCTCCGATTCACACCACCACATACGTTTTTCTCACTCCTACTAGTGAATGTAATGTAACCCACACCCATACAATGCCCACCACCCCGTGATGTTTTTCTCTCTCCTAATAGTGAATGTAATGTAACACACACCCATGCAATGCGCACCACCACGCGATGTTTTTCAGAAACCTATCCTACTTTGCCACTGCATGTTCCCTGACCTCCCCATGCTGACCACACCGCGGTGCTTTTCTCCATTCTACGTTGACACTCACAGCCTATGCTAATTCAGACCCTCCGATTCACTGCACCCCGTGATGTTTTTCTCATTCCTACTTGGGAATGTAATGTAACACACACCCATACAATGCGCACCACGCCACGATGTTTTTCACAAACCTATCCTACATTGCCACTGCATGTTCCCTGACCTCCCGATGCTGACAACCCCGCGGTGCTTTTCTCCATCCTACATTGCTACTCACTGCCTATCCTAGTTCAGACCCTCCGATTCACACCACCACGTGATGTTTTTCTCACTCCTACTAGTGAATGTAATATCACAGACACCCATAAAATGCGCACCACCCCGTGATGTTTTTCAGAAACCTATCCTACATTGCCACTGGATGTTTCCTGACCTCCACATGCTGACCACCCCGCGGTGCTTTTCTCCATCCTACATTGCCACTCACTGCCTAACCTAATTCAGACCCTCCCATTCACACATCCCCGTGATGTTTTTCTCACTCCTACTAGTGAATGTAATGTAACACACACCCATACAATGCGCACAACCCCGCGATGTTTTTCAGAAAACTATCCTACATTGCCACTGCATGTTCCCTCACATTCCCATGCTGACCACCCTGCGGTGCTTTTCTCCATCCTACATTGCCACTCACTGCCAATCTTAATTCAGACCCTCCGATTCACACCACCCTGTGACGTTTTTCTCATTCCTACCAGTGAATGTAATGTAACACACACCCATACAATGTGCACCACCCCGCAATGTTTTTCTCACTCCTACTAGTGAATGTAATGTAACACACACCCATACAATGGGCATCACCCCGTGTTGTTTTTCAGAAACCTATCCTACCTTTCCACTGCATGTTCCCTGACCTCCCCATGCTGAACACCCCGCTGTGCTTTTCTCCATTCTACATTGCCACTGACTGCCTATCCTAATTCAGACCCTCCGATTCACACCACCCCGTGATGTTTTTCTCACTCCTACTAGTAAATGTAATGTAACACATGCCCGTACAATGCGCACCACCCCGCGATGTTTTTCAGAAACCTATCCTACATTGCCACTGCATGTTCCCTGACCTCCCCATGCTGACAACCCCGCGGTGTTTTTCTCCATCCTACATTGCCACTCACTGCCTATCCTAATTCAGACCCTCCGATTCACACCACCCCGTGATGTTTTTCTCATTCCTACTAGTGAATGTAATGTAACACACACCCATACAATGCGCAACAACCCGTGATGTTTTTCTCACTCCTACTAGTGAATGTAATGT
Organism: Cavia porcellus; assembly: GCF_034190915.1. Taxonomy (NCBI): domain Eukaryota; kingdom Metazoa; phylum Chordata; class Mammalia; order Rodentia; family Caviidae; genus Cavia; species Cavia porcellus. Next base: position 670,101 of record NW_026947611.1, on the reverse strand, counting down.
AACACACACCGATACAATGGGTACCACCCCGCAATGTTTTTCTCACTCCTACTAGTGAATGTAATGTAACACACACCCATACAATGCGCACCACCCCGCGATGTTTTTCAGAAACCTATCCTACATTGCCACTGCATGTTCCTTGACCTCCCCATGCTGATCACCCCGCGGTGCTTTTCTCCATCCTACATTGCCACTCACTGCCTATCCTAATTCAGACCCTCCAATTCACACCACCCCGTGATGTTTTTCTCACTCCTACTAGTGAATGTAATGTAACACACGCCCATACAATGCGCACCACCCCGCGATGTTTTTCAGAAACCTATCCTACATTGCCATTGCATGTTCCCTGACCTCCCCATGCTGACAACCCCGCGGTGCTTTTTTCCATCCTACATTGCCACTCACTGCCTATCCTAATTCAGACCCTCCGATTCACACCACCCCGTGATGTTTTTCTCATTCCTACTAGTGAATGTAATGTAACACACACCCATACAATGCGCAACAACCTGTGATGTTTTTCTCACTCCTACTAGTGAATGTAATGTAACACACACCCATACGATGCGCACCACCCCGCGATGTTTTTCACAAACCTATCCTACATTGCCACTGCATGTTCCCTAACCTCCTCATGCTGACCACCCCGCCGTGCTTTTCTCCATCCTACATTTCAACTCACTGCCTATCCTAATGCAGACCCTCCGATTCACACCACCCCGTGATGTTTTTCTCACTTCTACTAGTGAATGTAATGTAACACACACCCATACAATGCGCACCACGCCACGATGTTTTTCACAAACCTATCCTACATTGCCACTGCATGTTCCCTGACCTCCCGATGCTGACCACCCCGCGGTGCTTTTCTCCATTCTACACTGCCACTCCCTGCCTATGCTAATAGAGACCCTCCAGTTCACACATCCCCGTGATGTTTTTCTCACTCCTACTAGTGAATGTAATGTAACACACACCCATACAATGCGCACCACCCCGCGATGTTTTTCTCACTCGTACTAGTGAATGTAATGTAACACACACCCATACAATGCGCACCACCCCACGATGTTTTTCAGAAACCTATCCTACATTGCCACTGCATGTTCCCTAACCTCCCCATGCTGACCACCCCGCGGTGCTTTTCTCCATCCTACATTGCACTCACTGCCTATCCTAATTCAGACCCTCCGATTCACACCACCCCTGATGTTTTTCTCACTCCTACTAGTGAATGTAAGTGTAACACACACCCATACAATGCGCACCAGCCCGCGATGTTTTTCTCACTCCTACTAGTGAATGTAAGGTAACACACATATATACAATGCGCACCACCCGGTGATGTTTTTCAGAAACCTATCCTACATTGCCACTGCATGTTCCCTGACCTCCCCATGCTGACCACCACGCGGTGCTTTTCTCCAACCTACATTGCCACTCACTGCATATCCTAATTCAGACCCTCCGATTCACACCACCCCGTGATGTTTTTCTCACTCCTACTAGTGAATGTAATGTAACACACAATCATACAATGCGTACCACCCTGCGATGTTTTTTACAAACCTTTCCTACATTGCCACTGCATGTTCCCTGACCTCCCCATGATGACAACCCCGCGGTGCTTTTCTCCATCCTACATGCCACTCACTGCCTATCCTAATTCAGACCCTCCGATTCACACCACCCCTCACGTTTTTGTCACGCCTACTAGTGAATGTAATGTAACCCACACCCATACAATGCCCACCACCCCGTGATGTTTTTCTCTCTCCTAATAGTGAATGTAATGTAACACACACCCATGCAATGCGCACCACCACGCGATGTTTTTCAGAAACCTATCCTACTTTGCCACTGCATGTTCCCTGACCTCCCCATGCTAACCACACCGCGGTGCTTTTCTCCATTCTACATTGACACTCACAGCCTATGCTAATTCAGACCCTCCGATTCACTACACCCCGTGATGTTTTTCTCATTCCTACTTCGGAATGTAATGTAACACACACCCGTACAATGCGCACCACCCCGTGATGTTTTTCAGAAACCTATCCTACATTGCCACTGAATGTTCCCTGACCTCCCCATGCTGACCAACCCGCGGTGCTTTTCTCCATCCTACATTGCCACTCACTGCCTATCCTAAATCAGACACTCCGATTCACACCACCCCTTGATGTTTTTCTCACTCCTACTAGTGAATGTAATGTAACAAACACCCATACAATGCCAACACCCCGCGATGTTTTTCAGAAACCTATACTACTTTGCCACTGCATGTTCCCTGACCTCCCCATCCTGACGAACCCGCGGTGCTTTTCTCCATCCTAAATTGCCATTCACTGCCTATCCTAATGCAGACCCTCCGATTCACACGACCCCGTGATGTTTTTCTCACTCCTACTAGTGAATTTAATGTAACACACACCCATACAATGCGCACCACCCCGCGATGTTTTTCAGAAAACTATCCTACATTGCCACTGCATGTTCCCTGACTTCCCCATGCTGACATCCCCCCGGTACTTTTCTCCATCCTACATTGACACTCACGGCCTATCCTAAAACAGAATCTCGAATTCACACCACCCCGTTATGTTTTTCTCACTCCTACTAGTGAATGTAATGTAACACACACCCATACAATGCGCACCACCCCGCGATGTTTTTCAGAAACCTATCCTACATTGCCACTGCATGTTCCCTGACCTCCCCATGCTGACCACCCCGTGGTGCTTTTCTCCATCCTACATTGCCACTCACTTCCTATCCTAATTCAGACCCTCCGATTCACACCACCTCGTGATGTTTTTCTTACTCCTACTAGTGAATGTAATGTAACACACACCCATACAATGCGCACCACACCGCGATGTTTTTCCGAAACCTATCCTACATTGCCACTGCATGTTCCCTGACCTCCCCATGCAGACCACCCCGCGGTGCTTTTCTCCATCCTACATTGCCACTCACTCCCTATCCTAATTCAGACCCTCTGATTCACACTACCCCGTGATGTTTTTCTCACTCCTACTAGTGAATGTAAAGTAACACACACCCATACAATGCGCACCACCCCATGATGTTTTTCTCACTCCTACTAGTGAATGTAATGTAACACACACCCATGCAATGCGCACCACCCCGTGATGTTTTTCTCACTCCTACTAGTGAATGTAATGTTTCACACCCGTACAATGCGTTCCACCCCGCGATGTTTTTCAGAAAACTATCCTACATTGCCACTGCATGTTCCCTCACATTCCCATGCTGACCACCCTGAGGTGCTTTTCTCCATCCTACATTGCCACTCACTGCCAATCTTAATTCAGACCCTCCGATTCACACCACCCCGTGACGTTTTTCTCATTCCTACCATTGAATGTAATGTAACACACACCCATACAATGCGCACCACCCCGCAATGTATTTCTCACTCTTACTAGTGAATGTAATGTAACACACACCCATACAATGGGCACCCCCCCTGATGTTTTTCGGAAACCTATCCTACCTTGCCACTGCATGTTCCCTGACCTCCCCATGCTGAACACCCCGCTGTGCTTTTCTCCATCCTACATTGCCACTGACTGCCTATCCTAATTCAGACCCTCCGATTCACACCACCCCGTGACGTTTTTCTGACTCCTACCAGTGAATGTAATGTAACACACACCCATGCAATGCGCACCACCCCGCCATGTTTTTCTCACTCCTACTAGTGAATGTAATGTAACACACACCCATACAATGTGCACCACCCTGCGATGTTTTTCAGAAACCTATCCTACATTGCCACTGCATTTCCCTGACCTCCCCATGCTGACAACCCCGCGGTGCTTTTCTCCATCCTACCTTGCCACTCACGGCCTATCCAAATTCATACCCTCCGATTCACACCACCCCGTGATGTTTTTCTCACTCCTACTAGTGAATGTAATGTAACACACACCCATACAATGCGCACCACGCCCCGATGTTTTTCACAAACCTATCCTACATTGCCACTGCATGTTCCCTGACCTCCCGATGCTGACCACCCCGCGGTGCTTTTCTCCATCCTACATTGCCACTCCCTGCTTATCCTAGTTCAGACCCTCCGATTAACACCACCCCGTGATGTTTTTCTCACTCCTACTAGTCAATGTAATGTAACACACACCCGTAAAATGCGCACCACCCCGCGATGTTTTTCTCACTCCTACTAGTGAATATAATGTAAAAGCCACCCATAAAATGCGCACCACCCCGTGATGTTTTTCAGAAACCTATCCTACATTGCCACTGCATGTTTCCTGACCTCCCCCTGCTGACCACCCGGCGGTGCTTTCCTCCATCCTACATTGCCACTCACTGCCTATCCTAATTCAGACCCTCCGATTCACACATCCCCGTGATGTTTGTCTCACTCCTACTAGTGAATGTAATTTAACACACACCCATACAATGCGCACCATCCCGCGATGTTTTTCAGAAACCTATTCTACATTGCCACTGCATGTTCCGTGACCTCCCCATGCTGACCACCCCGCGGGCATTTCTCCATCCTACATTACCACTCACTGCCTATCCTAGTTCATACCCTCCGATTCACACCAACCCGTGATGTTTTTCTCACTCCTACTAGTGAATGTAATGTAACACACACCCATACAATGCCAACACCCCGCGATGTTTTTCAGAAACCTATCCTACTTTGCCACTGCATGTTCCCTGACCTCCCCATCCTGACGAACCCGCGGTGCTTTTCTCCATCCTAAATTGCCATTCACTGCCTATCCTAATGCAGACCCTCCGATTCACACCACCCCGTGATGTTTTTCTCACTCCTACTAGTGAATTTAATGTAACACACACCCATACAATGCGCACCACCCCGCGATGTTTTTCAGAAAACTACAGCTACATTGCCACTGCATGTTCCCTGACTTCCCCATGCTGACATCCCCCCGGTACTTTTCTCCATCCTACATTGACACTCACGGCCTATCCTTACACAGAATCTCAAATTCACACCACCCCGTTATATTTTTCTCACTCCTACTAGTGAATGTAATGTAACACACACCCATACAATGCGCACCACCCCGTGATGTTTTTCTCACTCCTACTAGTGAATGTAATGTAACACACACCCATACAATGCGCACCACCCCGTGATGTTTTTCTCACTCCTACTAGTGAATGTAATGTAACACACACCCATACAATGCGCACCACCCCGTGATGTTTTTCTCACTCCTACTAGTGAATCTAATGTAACACACACCCATACAATGCGCACCACCCCGCGATGTTTTTCAGAAACCTATCCTACATTGCCACTGCATGTTCCCTGACCTCCCCATGCTGACGACCCCGCGGGGCTTTTCTCCATCCTACAATGCCACTCACTGCGTATCGTAATTCAGACCCTCCGATTCACACCACCCCGTGATGTTTTTCTCACTCCTACTAGTGAATGTAATGTAACACACACCCATACAATGCGCACCACCCCGCGATGTTTTTCTCACTCCTACTAGTGAATGTAATGTAACACACACCCATACAATGCGCACCACCCCGCGATGTTTTTCTCACTCCTACTAGTGAATGTAATGTAACACACAACCATACAATGCGCACCACACCGCGATGTTTTTCTCACTCCTACTAGTGAATGTAATGTAACACACACCCATACAATGCGCACCACCCCGTGATGTTTTTCTCACTCCTACTAGTGAATGTAATGTAACACACACCCATACAATGCGCACAACCCTGCGATGTTTTTCTCACTCCTACTAGTGAATGTAATGTAACACACAACCATACAATGGTTACCACCCTGCAATGTTTTTCAGAAACCTATCCTACATTGCCACTGCATGTTCCCTGACCTCCCCTTTCGGACCACACCGCGGTGCTTTTCTCCATCCTACTTTGCCACTCACTGCCTTTCCTAATTCAGACCCTCCGATTCACACCACCCCGTGATGTTTTTCTCACTCCTACAAGTGAATGTAATGTAACACACACCCATACAATGCGCACCACCCCGCGATATTTTTCAGAAACCTATCCTACATTGCCACTGCATGTTCCCTCACATCCCCATGCTGACCACCCCGCGGTGCTTTTCTCCATCCTACATTGCCACTCACTGCCTTTCCTAATTCAGACCGTCCGATTCACACCACCCCGTGACGTTTTTCTCATTCCTACCAGTGAATGTAATGTAACACACACCCATGCAATGCGCACCACCCCGCCATGTTTTTCTTACTCCTACTAGTGAATGTAATGTAACACACACCCATACAATGCGCACCACCCCGCGATGTTTTTCAGAAACCTATCCTACATTGCCACTGCATGTTCCCTGACCTCCCCATGCTGACAACCCCGCGGTGCTTTTCTCCATCCTACCTTGCCACTCACTGCCTATCCAAATTCATACCCTCCGATTCACACCACCCCGTGATGTTTTTCTCACTCCTACTAGTGAATGTAATGTAACACACACCCATACAATGCGCACCACCCCGCGATGTTGTTCAGAAACCTATCCTACATTGCCACTGCATGTTCCCTGACCTCCCCATGCTGACCACCCGGCGGGGCTTTTCTCCATCCTACATTGCCACTCACTGCCTATCCTAATTCAGACCCTCCGATTCACACCACCCCGTGATGTTTTTCTCACTCCTACTAGTGAATGTAATGTAACAAACACTCATACAATGCGCACCACCCCGCGATGTTTTTCTCACTCCTACTAGTGAATGTAATGTAACACACACCCATACAATGTGCATCACCCCGCGATGTTTTTCAGAAACATATCCTACATTGCCACTGCATGTTCCCTGACCTCCCCATGCTGACCACCCCGCGGTGGTTTTCTCCATCCTACATTGCAACTCACTGCGTATCCTGATTCCGACCCTCCAATTCACACCACCCCGTCATGTTTTTCTAACTCCTACTAGTGAATGTAATGTAACACACACCCATACAATGCGCACCACCCCGTGATGTTTTTCTCACTCCTACTAGTGAATGTAATGTAACACACACCCATACAATGCGCACCACCCTGCGATGTTTTTCTTACTTCTACGAGTGAATGTAAGGTAACACACACCCATACAATGCGCACCACACGGTGATGTTTTTCAGAAACCTATCCTACATTGCCACTGCGTGTTCCCTGACCTCCCCATGCTGACACCACGCGGTGCTTTTCTCCATCCTACATTGCCACTCAATGCGTATCCTAATTCAGACACTCCGATTCACACATCCCCGTGTTTTTCTCACTCCTACTAATGAATGTAATGTGACACACAAGCATACAGTGCGTACCACTCCGCAATGTTTTTCAGAAACCTATCCTATATTGCCACTGCATGTTCCCTGACCTCCCCATGCTGACCACCCCGCGGTGCTTTTCTCCATCCTACATTGCCACTCACTGCCTTTCCAAATTCAGACCCTCCGATTCACACCACCCCGTGATGTTTTTCTCACTCCTACTAGTGAATGTAATGTAACACACACCCATACAATGCGCACCACCCCTCGATGTTTTTCAGAAACCTATCCTACTTTGCAACTGCATGTTCCCTGACCTCCCCATGCTGACCACCCCGCAGTGCTTTTCTCCATCCTACATTGCCACTCACTGCCTATCCTAATTCAATCCCTGTGATTCACACCACCCCGTGATGTTTTTTTCACTCCTACTAGTGAATGTAATGTAACACACACACATACAATGCGCACCACCCTGCGATGTTTTTCAGAAACCTATCCTACATTGCCACTGCATGTTCCCTCACCTCCCCATGCTGACCACCACGCGGTGCTTTTCTCCATCCTACATTGCCACTCACTGCCTATCCTAATTCAGACCCTCCGATTCACACCACCCCGTGATGTTTTTCTCACTCCTACTAGTGAATGTAATGTAACACACACCCATACAATGCGCACCACCCCGTGATATTTTTCTCACTCCTACTAGTGAATGTAATGTAACACACACCCATACAATGTGCACCACCCCGCGATGTTTTTCAGAAACTTATCCAACATTGCCACTGCATGTTACCTGACCTCCCCATGCTGACCACCCCGCGGTGCTTTTCTCCATCCTACATTGCCACTCACTGCCTATCCTAATTCAGACCCTCCGATTCACACCACCCCGTGATGTTTTTCTCATTCCTACTAGTGAATGTAATGTAACACACACCCATACAATGCGCAACAACCCGTGATGTTTTTCTCACTCCTACTAGTGAATGTAATGTAACACACACCCATACAATGCGCACCAACCCGCGATGTTTTTCACAAACCTATCCTACATTGCCACTGCATGTTCCCTAACCTCCTCATGCTGACCACCCCGCGGTGCTTTTCTCCATCCTACATTGCAACTCACTGCCTATCCTAATGCAGACCCTCCGATTCACACCATCCCGTGATGTTTTTCTCACTCCTACTAGTGAATGTAATGTAACACACACCCATACAATGCGCACCACGCCACGATGTTTTTCACAAACCTATCCTACATTGCCACTGCATGTTCCCTGACCTCCCGATGCTGACCACCCCGCGGTGCTTTTCTCCATCCTACATTGCCACTCACTGCCTATCCTAGTTCAGACCCTCCGATTCACACCACCCCGTGATGTTTTTCTCACTCCTACTAGTCAATATAATGTAACACACACCCGTACAATGCGCACCACCCTGCGATGTTTTTCTCACTCCTACTAGTGAATATAATGTAACAGACACCCATAAAATGCGCACCACCCCGTGATGTTTTTCAGAAACCTATCCTACATTGCCACTGCATGTTTCCTGACCTCCCCATTCTGACCACCACGCGGTGCTTTTCTCCATCCTACATTGCCACTCACTGCCTATCCTAATTTAGACCCTCCGATTCACACATCCCCGTGATGTTTGTCTCACTCCTACTAGTGAATGTAATGTAACACACACCCATACAATGCGCACAACCCCGCGATGTTTTTCAGAAAACTATCCTATATTGCCACTGCATGTTCCCTCACATCCCCATGCTGACCACCCCGCGGTGCTTTTCTCCATCCTACATTGCCACTCACTGCCTATCCTAAATCAGACCGTCCGATTCACACCACCCCGTGATGTTTTTCTCACTCCTACTAGTGAATGTAATGTCACAGACACCCATAAAATGCGCACCACCCCGTGATGTTTTTCAAAAACCTATCCTACATTGCCACTGCATGTTTCCTGACCTCCACATGCTGACCACCCCGCGGTGCTTTTCTCCATCCTACATTGCCATTCACTGCCTACCCTAATTCAGACCCTCCGATTCACACATCCCCGTGATGTTTTTCTCACTCCTACTAGTGAATGCAACGTAACACACACCCATACAATGCGCACCACCCCGCGATGTTTTTCAGATAACTATCCTACATTGCCACTGCATGTTCCCTCACATTCCCATGCTGACCACCCTGCCGTGCTTTTCTCCATCCTACATTGCCACTCACTGCCAATCTTAATTCAGACCCTCCGATTCACACCACCCCGTGACGTTTTTCTCATTCCTACCAGTGAATGTAATGTAACACACACCCATACAATGCGCACCACCCCGCAATGTTTTTCTCACTCCTACTAGTGAATGTAATGTAACACACACACATACAATGGGCACCACCCCGTGTTGTTTTTCAGAAACCCATCCTACCTTGCCACTGCATGTTCCCTGACCTCCCCATGCTGAACACCCCGCTGTGCTTTTCTCCATCCTACATTGCCACTCACTGCCTATCCTAATTCAGACCCTCAGATTCACACCACCCCGTGATGTTTTTCTCACTCCTACTAGTGAATGTAATGTAACACACGCCCATACAATGCGCACCACCCCGCGATGTTTTTCAGAAACCTATCCTACATTGCCACTGCATGTTCCCTGACCTCCCCATGCTGACAACCCCGCGGTGCTTTTCTCCATCCTACATTGCCACTCACTGCCTATCCTAATTCAGACCCTCCGATTCACACCACCCCGTGATGTTTTTCTCATTCCTACTAGTGAATGTAATGTAACACACACCCATACAATGCGCAACAACCCGTGATGTTTTTCTCACTCCTACTAGTGAATGTAATGTAACACACACCCATAAAATGCGCACCACCCCGCGATGTTTTTCACAAACCTATCCTACATTGCCACTGCATGTTCCCTAACCTCCTCATGCTGACCACCCCGCGGTGCTTTTCTCCATCCTACATTGCAACTCACTGCCTATCCTAATGCAGACCCTCCGATTCACACCACCCCGTGATGTTTTTCTCACTCCTACTAGTGAATGTAATGTAACACACACCCATACAATGCGCACCACGCCACGATGTTTTTCACAAACCTATCCTACATTGCCACTGCATGTTCCCTGACCTCCCCATGCTGACCACCCCGCGGTGCTTTTCTCCATCCTACATTGCCACTCCCTGCCTATCCTAGTTCAGACCCTCCGATTCACACCACCCCGTGATGGTTTTCTCACTCCTACTAGTGAATGTAATGTAACACACACCCATACAATGCGCAACAACCCGTGATGTTTTTCTCACTCCTACTAGTGAATGTAATGTAACACACACCCATACCATGCGCACCACCCCGTGATGTTTTTCAGAAACCTATCCTACATTGCCACTGCATGTTTCCTGACCTCCCCATGCTGACCACCCCGCGTTGCTTTTCTGCATCCTACATTGCCACTCACTGCCTATCCTAATTCAGACCCTCCGATTCACACATCCGCGTGATGTTTGTCTCACTCCTACTAGTGAATGTAATGTAACACACACCCATACAATGCGCACCACCCTGCGATGTTTTTCTTACTTCTACGAGTGAATGTAAGGTAACACACACCCATACAATGCGCACCACCCGGTGATGTTTTTCAGAAACCTATCCTACATTGCCACTGCGTGTTCCCTGACCTCCCCATGCTGACACCACGCGGTGCTTTTCTCCATCCTACATTGCCACTCAATGCGTATCCTAATTCAGACACTCCGATTCACACATCCCCGTGATGTTTTTCTCACTCCTACTAATGAATGTAATGTGACACACAACCATACAGTGCGTACCACTCCGCAATGTTTTTCAGGAACCTATCCTATATTGCCACTGCATGTTCCCTGACCTCCCCATGCTGACCACCCCGCGGTGCTTTTCTCCATCCTACATTGCCACTCACTGCCTTTCCAAATTCAGACCCTCCGATTCACACCACCCCGTGATGTTTTTCTCACTCCTACTAGTGAATGTAATGTAACACACACCCATACAATGCGCACCACCCCTCGATGTTTTTCAGAAACCTATCCTACATTGCAACTGCATGTTCCCTGACCTCCCCATGCTGACCACCCCGCAGTGCTTTTCTCCATCCTACATTGCCACTCACTGCCTATCCTAATTCAATCCCTGTGATTCACACCACCCCGTGATGTTTTTTTCACTCCTACTAGTGAATGTAATGTAACACACACACATACAATGCGCACCACCCTGCGATGTTTTTCAGAAACCTATCCTACATTGCCACTGCATGTTCCCTCACCTCCCCATGCTGACCACCACGCGGTGCTTTTCTCCATCTTACATTGCCACTCACTGCCTATCCTAATTCAGACCCTCCGATTCACACCACCCCGTGATGTTTTTCTCATTCCTACTAGTGAATGTAATGTAACACACACCCATACAATGCGCAACAACCCGTGATGTTTTTCTCACTCCTACTAGTGAATGTAATGTAACACACACCCATACAATGCGCACCACGCCACGATGTTTTTCACAAACCTATCCTACATTGCCACTGCATGTTCCCTGACCTCCCGATGCTGACCACCCCGCGGTGCTTTTCTCCATCCTACATTGCCACTCACTGCCTATCCTAGTTCAGACCCTCCGATTCACACCACCCCGTGATGTTTTTCTCACTCCTACTAGTCAATATAATGTAACACACACCCGTACAATGCGCACCACCCCGCGATGTTTTTCTCACTCCTACTAGTGAATATAATGTAACAGACACCCATAAAATGCGCACCACCCCGTGATGTTTTTCAGAAACCTATCCTACATTGCCACTGCATGTTTCCTGACCTCCCCATTCTGACCACCACGCGGTGCTTTTCTCCATCCTACATTGCCACTCACTGCCTATCCTAATTTAGACCCTCCGATTCACACATCCCCGTGATGTTTGTCTCACTCCTACTAGTGAATGTAATGTAACACACACCCATACTATGCGCACAACCCCGCGATGTTTTTCAGAAAACTATCCTATATTGCCACTGCATGTTCCCTCACATCCCCATGCTGACCACCCCGCGGTGCTTTTCTCCATCCTACATTGCCACTCACTGCCTATCCTAAATCAGACCGTCCGATTCACACCACCCCGTGATGTTTTTCTCACTCCTACTAGTGAATGTAATGTCACAGACACCCATAAAATGCGCACCACCCCGTGATGTTTTTCAAAAACCTATCCTACATTGCCACTGCATGTTTCCTGACCTCCACATGCTGACCACCCCGCGGTGCTTTTCTCCATCCTACATTGCCATTCACTGCCTACCCTAATTCAGACCCTCCGATTCACACATCCCCGTGATGTTTTTCTCACTCCTACTAGTGAATGCAACGTAACACACACCCATACAATGCGCACCACCCCACGATGTTTTTCAGATAACTATCCTACATTGCCACTGCATGTTCCCTCACATTCCCATGCTGACCACCCTGCCGTGCTTTTCTCCATCCTACATTGCCACTCACTGCCAATCTTAATTCAGACCCTCCGATTCACACCACCCCGTGACGTTTTTCTCATTCCTACCAGTGAATGTAATGTAACACACACCCATACAATGCGCACCACCCCGCAATGTTTTTCTCACTCCTACTAGTGAATGTAATGTAACACACACACATACAATGGGCACCACCCCGTGTTGTTTTTCAGAAACCCATCCTACCTTGCCACTGCATGTTCCCTGACCTCCCCATGCTGAACACCCCGCTGTGCTTTTCTCCATCCTACATTGCCACTCACTGCCTATCCTAATTCAGACCCTCAGATTCACACCACCCCGTGATGTTTTTCTCACTCCTACTAGTGAATGTAATGTAACACACGCCCATACAATGCCCACCACCCCGCGATGTTTTTCAGAAACCTATCCTACATTGCCACTGCATGTTCCCTGACCTCCCCATGCTGACAACCCCGCGGTGCTTTTCTCCATCCTACATTGCCACTCACTGCCTATCCTAATTCAGACCCTCCGATTCACACCACCCCGTGATGTTTTTCTCATTCCTACTAGTGAATGTAATGTAACACACACCCATACAATGCGCACCACCCCGTGATGTTTTTCTCACTCCTACTAGTGAATGTAATGTAACACACACCCATACAATGCGCACAACCCTGCGATGTTTTTCTCACTCCTACTAGTGAATGTAATGTAACACACAACCATACAATGGTTACCACCCTGCAATGTTTTTCAGAAACCTATCCTACATTGCCACTGCATGTTCCCTGACCTCCCCATGCTGACCACACCGCGGTGCTTTTCTCCATCCTACTTTGCCACTCACTGCCTTTCCTAATTCAGACCCTCCGATTCACACCACCCCGTGATGTTTTTCTCACTCCTACAAGTGAATGTAATGTAACACACACCCATACAATGCGCACCACCCCGCGATATTTTTCAGAAACCTATCCTACATTGCCACTGCATGTTCCCTCACATCCCCATGCTGACCACCCCGCGGTGCTTTTCTCCATCCTACATTGCCACTCACTGCCTTTCCTAATTCAGACCGTCCGATTCACACCACCCCGTGACGTTTTTCTCATTCCTACCAGTGAATGTAATGTAACACACACCCATGCAATGCGCACCACCCCGCCATGTTTTTCTTACTCCTACTAGTGAATGTAATGTAACACACACCCATACAATAAGCACCACCCCGCGATGTTTTTCAGAAACCTATCCTACATTGCCACTGCATGTTCCCTGACCTCCCCATGCTGACAACCCCGCGGTGCTTTTCTCCATCCTACCTTGCCACTCACTGCCTATCCAAATTCATACCCTCCGATTCACACCACCCCGTGATGTTTTTCTCACTCCTACTAGTGAATGTAATGTAACACACACCCATACAATGCGCACCACCCCGCGATGTTGTTCAGAAACCTATCCTACATTGCCACTGCATGTTCCCTGACCTCCCCATGCTGACCACCCGGCGGGGCTTTTCTCCATCCTACAATGCCACTCACTGCCTATCCTAATGCAGACCCTCCGATTCACACCACCCCGTGATGTTTTTCTCACTCCTACTAGTGAATGTAATGTAACACACACCCATACAATGCGCACCACGCCACGATGTTTTTCACAAACCTATCCTACATTGCCACTGCATGTTCCCTGACCAACCCATGCTGACCACCCCGCGGTGCTTTTCTCCATCCTACATTGCCACTCCCTGCCTATCCTAGTTCAGACCCTCCGATTCACACCACCCCGTGATGGTTTTCTCACTCCTACTAGTGAATGTAATGTAACACACACCCATACAATGCGCAACAACCCGTGATGTTTTTCTCACTCCTACTAGTGAATGTAATGTAACACACACCCATACCATGCGCACCACCCCGTGATGTTTTTCAGAAACCTATCCTACATTGCCACTGCATGTTTCCTGACCTCCCCATGCTGACCACCCCGCGTTGCTTTTCTGCATCCTACATTGCCACTCACTGCCTATCCTAATTCAGACCCTCCGATTCACACATCCGCGTGATGTTTGTCTCACTCCTACTAGTGAATGTAATGTAACACACACCCATACAATGCGCACCACCCTGCGATGTTTTTCTTACTTCTACGAGTGAATGTAAGGTAACACACACCCATACAATGCGCACCACCCGGTGATGTTTTTCAGAAACCTATCCTACATTGCCACTGCGTGTTCCCTGACCTCCCCATGCTGACACCACGCGGTGCTTTTCTCCATCCTACATTGCCACTCAATGCGTATCCTAATTCAGACACTCCGATTCACACATCCCCGTGATGTTTTTCTCACTCCTACTAATGAATGTAATGTGACACACAACCATACAGTGCGTACCACTCCGCAATGTTTTTCAGGAACCTATCCTATATTGCCACTGCATGTTCCCTGACCTCCCCATGCTGACCACCCCGCGGTGCTTTTCTCCATCCTACATTGCCACTCACTGCCTTTCCAAATTCAGACCCTCCGATTCACACCACCCCGTGATGTTTTTCTCACTCCTACTAGTGAATGTAATGTAACACACACCCATACAATGCGCACCACCCCTCGATGTTTTTCAGAAACCTATCCTACATTGCAACTGCATGTTCCCTGACCTCCCCATGCTGACCACCCCGCAGTGCTTTTCTCCATCCTACATTGCCACTCACTGCCTATCCTAATTCAATCCCTGTGATTCACACCACCCCGTGATGTTTTTTTCACTCCTACTAGTGAATGTAATGTAACACACACACATACAATGCGCACCACCCTGCGATGTTTTTCAGAAACCTATCCTACATTGCCACTGCATGTTCCCTCACCTCCCCATGCTGACCACCACGCGGTGCTTTTCTCCATCCTACATTGCCACTCACTGCCTATCCTAATTCAGACCCTCCGATTCACACCACCCCGTGATGTTTTTCTCATTCCTACTAGTGAATGTAATGTAACACACACCCATACAATGCGCAACAACCCGTGATGTTTTTCTCACTCCTACTAGTGAATGTAATGTAACACACACCCATACAATGCGCACCAACCCGCGATGTTTTTCACAAACCTATCCTACATTGCCACTGCATGTTCCCTAACCTCCTCATGCTGACCACCCCGCGGTGCTTTTCTCCATCCTACATTGCAACTCACTGCCTATCCTAATGCAGACCCTCTGATTCACACCATCCCGTGATGTTTTTCTCACTCCTACTAGTGAATGTAATGTAACACACACCCATACAATGCGCACCACGCCACGATGTTTTTCACAAACCTATCCTACATTGCCACTGCATGTTCCCTGACCTCCCGATGCTGACCACCCCGCGGTGCTTTTCTCCATCCTACATTGCCACTCACTGCCTATCCTAGTTCAGACCCTCCGATTCACACCACCCCGTGATGTTTTTCTCACTCCTACTAGTCAATATAATGTAACACACACCCGTACAATGCGCACCACCCCGCGATGTTTTTCTCACTCCTACTAGTGAATATAATGTAACAGACACCCATAAAATGCGCACCACCCCGTGATGTTTTTCAGAAACCTATCCTACATTGCCACTGCATGTTTCCTGACCTCCCCATTCTGACCACCACGCGGTGCTTTTCTCCATCCTACATTGCCACTCACTGCCTATCCTAATTTAGACCCTCCGATTCACACATCCCCGTGATGTTTGTCTCACTCCTACTAGTGAATGTAATGTAACACACACCCATACTATGCGCACAACCCCGCGATGTTTTTCAGAAAACTATCCTATATTGCCACTGCATGTTCCCTCACATCCCCATGCTGACCACCCCGCGGTGCTTTTCTCCATCCTACATTGCCACTCACTGCCTATCCTAAATCAGACCGTCCGATTCACACCACCCCGTGATGTTTTTCTCACTCCTACTAGTGAATGTAATGTCACAGACACCCATAAAATGCGCACCACCCCGTGATGTTTTTCAAAAACCTATCCTACATTGCCACTGCATGTTTCCTGACCTCCACATGCTGACCACCCCGCGGTGCTTTTCTCCATCCTACATTGCCATTCACTGCCTACCCTAATTCAGACCCTCCGATTCACACATCCCCGTGATGTTTTTCTCACTCCTACTAGTGAATGCAACGTAACACACACCCATACAATGCGCACCACCCCACGATGTTTTTCAGATAACTATCCTACATTGCCACTGCATGTTCCCTCACATTCCCATGCTGACCACCCTGCCGTGCTTTTCTCCATCCTACATTGCCACTCACTGCCAATCTTAATTCAGACCCTCCGATTCACACCACCCCGTGACGTTTTTCTCATTCCTACCAGTGAATGTAATGTAACACACACCCATACAATGCGCACCACCCCGCAATGTTTTTCTCACTCCTACTAGTGAATGTAATGTAACACACACACATACAATGGGCACCACCCCGTGTTGTTTTTCAGAAACCCATCCTACCTTGCCACTGCATGTTCCCTGACCTCCCCATGCTGAACACCCCGCTGTGCTTTTCTCCATCCTACATTGCCACTCACTGCCTATCCTAATTCAGACCCTATGTTTCACACCACCCGGTGATGGTTTTCTCACTCCTACTAGTGAATGTAATGTTACACACCCATACAATGCGCACCACCCCGCGATGTTTTTCAGAAACCTATCCTACATTGCCACTGCATGATTCCTGACATTCACTTGCTGACCACCCCGTGGTGCTTTTCTCCATGCTACATTGCCACTCACTGCCTATCCTAATTCAGACCCTATAATTCACACTGCGCCGTGATGTTTTTCTAACTCCTCCTAGTGAAAGTAATGTTACACACCCATACAATGTGCACAACCCCGCGATGTTTTTCAGATTACTATCCTACATTGCCACTGCATGTTTCCTGTCCTCCACATGCTGACCACCCGGTGGTGCTTTTCTCCATCCTACATTGCCACTCACTGCCTATCCTAATTCAGACCCTATGATTCACACCACCCCGTGATGTTTTTCTCACTCCTACTAGTGAATGTAGTGTTACACACGTATACCATGCGCACCACCCAGGGATGTTTTTCCGAAACCTATGCTACATTCCCTCTGCATGTTTCCTGACCTCCACATGCTGACCACCCCGTGGTGCTTTTCTCCATCCTACATTGACACTCACTGCCTATCCTAATTCAGACCCTACGATTCACACAATCCCATGATGTTTTTCTCACTCCTACTAGTGAATGTAATGTTACACACTCATACAATGGGCCCCACCCCGCAATGTTTTTCAGAAACCTATCCTACATTGCCACTGCATGTTTCCTGACCTCCCCATGCTGACCAACCCGTGGTGCTTTTCTCCATTGTGCATTGCCACTCACTGCCTATCCTAATTCAGACCCTATGATACACACCACCCCGTGATGTTTTTCTCACTCCTACTAGTGAATGAAATGTTACACACCCATACAATGCGCACCACCCCGCGACTCTTTTCAGAAACCTATCCTACATTGCCACTGCATGTTTCCTTACCTCCCCATGCTGACCACCCCGTGGTGCTTTTCTCCATCATACATTACCACTCCCTGCCTATCCTAATTCAGACCCTATGATTCACACCACCCCGTGATGTTTTTCTTACTCCTACTAGTGAATGTAATGTTACACACCCATACAATGCGCACCACCCCGCGATGTTTTTCTCAAATGTATCCTACATTGCCACTGCATGTTTCCTGACCTCCCTATGCTGACCACCCCTTGGTGCTTTTCTCCATCCTACACTGCCACTCACTGCCTATCCTAATACAGACCCTATGATTCACACCACCCCGTGATGTTTTTCTCACTGCTACTAGTGAACCTAAGGTTACACACCCATACAATACGCACCACCCCGCGATGTTTTTCAGAAACCTATCCTACATTGCCACTGCATGTTTCCTGACCTCCCCATGCTGACTACCCCGTCGTGCTTTTCTCCATCCTACATTGCCACTCACTGCCTATCCTAATTCAGACCCTATGATTCACACCACCCGGTGATGGTTTTCTCACTCCTACTAGTGAATGTAATGTTACACACCCATACAATGCGCACCACCCCGCGATGTTTTTCAGAAACCTATCCTACATTGCCACTGCATGATTCCTGACATTCACTTGCTGACCACCCCGTGGTGCTTTTCTCCATGCTACATTGCCACTCACTGCCTATCCTAATTCAGACCCTATAATTCACACTGCCCCGTGATGATTTTCTAACTCCTCCTAGTGAAAGTAATGTTACACACCCATACAATGCGCACAACCCCGCGATGTTTTTCAGATTACTATCCTACATTGCCACTGCATGTTTCCTGTCCTCCCCATGCTGACCACCCGGTGGTGCTTTTCTCCATCCTACATTGCCACTCACTGCCTATCCTAATTCAGACCCTATGATTCACACCACCCCGTGATGTTTTGCTCACTCCTACTAGTGAATGTAGTGTTACACAAGTATACCATGCGCATCACCCAGGGATGATTTTCAGAAACCTATGCTACATTGCCTCTGCATGTTTCCTGACCTCCACATGCTGACCACCCCGTGGTGCTTTTCTCCATCCTACATTGACACTCACTTCCTATCCTAATTCAGACCCTATGATTCACACCACCCCATGATGTTTTTCTCACTCCTACTAGTGAATGTAATGTTACACACTCATACAATGGGCCCCACCCCGCAATGTTTTTCAGAAACCTATCCTACATTGCCACTGCATGTTTCCTGACCTCCCCATGCTGACCAACCCGTGGTGCTTTTCTCCATTCTGCATTGCCACTCACTGCCTATCCTAATTCAGACCCTATGATTCAAACCACCTCGTGATGTTTTTCTCGCTCATACTAGTGAAAGTATTGTACACACCCATACAATGCGCATCACCCCATGATGTTTTTCAGAAACCTCTTCTACATTGCCACTGCATGTTTCCTGACTTCCCAATGCTGACCACCACGTGGTGCTTTTCTCCATCCTACATTGCCACTCACTGCCTATCCTAATCAGACCCTATGATACACACCACCCCGTGATGTTTTTCTCACTCCTACTAGTGAATGAAATGTTACACACCCATATAATGCGCACCAGCCCGCGACTCTTTTCAGAAACCTATCCTACATTGCCACTGCATGTTTCCTGACCTCCCCATGCTTATCACCCCGTGGTGCTTTTCTCCATCATACATTACCACTCCCTGTCTATCCTAATTCAGACCCTATGATTCACACCACCCCATGATGTATTTCTCACTCCTACTAGTGAATGTAATGTTACACACCCATACAATGCACACCACCCCGCGATGTTTTTCAGAAACCTATCCTACATTGCCACTGCATGATTCCTGACATTCCCTTGCTGACCACCCCGTGGTGCTTTTCTCCATGCTACATTGCCACTCACTGCTTATTCTAATTCAGACCCTATAATTCACACTGCCCCGTGATGTTTTTCTAACTCCTCCTAGTGAAAGTAATGTTACACACCCATACAATGCACACCACCCCGCGATGTTTTTCAGAAACCTATCCTACATTGCCACTGCATGTTTCCTGTCCTCCCCATGCTGACCACCCGGTGGTGCTTTTCTCCATCCTACATTGCCACTCACGGCCTATACTAATTCAGACACTATGATTCACACCACCCCGTGATGTTTTTCTCACTCCTACTAGTGAATGTAATGTTACACATGTATACCATGCGCACCACACCGCGATGTTTTTCAGAAAACTATCCTAGATTGCCACTGCATGTTTCCTGACCTTCCCAAGCTGATGACCCCGTGGTGCTTTTCTCTATCCTACATTGCCACTCACTGCCTATCCTAATTCAGACCCTATGATTCACACCACCCCGTGATGTATTTCTCACTCCTACTAGTTAATGTAATGTTACACACCCATACAATGCGCACCACCTCGCGATGTTTTCCAGAAACCTATCCTACATTGCAACTGCATGTTTCCTGACCTCCCCACGCTGACCACCCCGTGGTGCTTTTCTCCATCAAATATTACCACTCACTGCCTATCCTAATTTAGACCCTATGATTCACACCACCCCGTGATATTTTTCTCACTTCTACTAGTGAATGTAGTGTTACACACCCATACAATGCGCACCACCCCGCGATGTTTTTCAGAAACCTATCCTACATTGCCACTGCATGTTTCCTGACCTCCCCATGCTGACCACCCCGTGGTGCTTTTCTCCATCCTACATTGCCACTCACTGCCAATCCTAATTCAGACCCTATGATTCACACCACCCCGTGATGTTTTTCTCACTCCTACTAGTGAATGTAATGTTACACACCCATACAATGTGCACCGCCCCGCCATGTTTTTCAGAAACCTATCCTAAATTTCCACTGCATGTTTCCTGACCTCCCCATGCTGACCACACCGTGGTGCTTTTCTCCATCCTACATTGCCACTCACTGCCTATCCTAATTCAGACCCTATGATTCACACCACCCCGTGATGTTTTTCTCACTCCTACTAGTGAATGAAATCTTACACACCCATACAATGCGCACCACCCCGCGATGCTTTTCAGAAGCCTATCCTACATTGCCTCTGCATGTTTCCTGACCTCCACACGCTGACCACCCCGTGGTGCTTTTCTCGATCCTGCATTGATACTCACTGCCTATCCTAATTCAGACCCTATGATTCACACCACCCCGTGATGTTTTTCTCACACCTACTAGTGAATGTAATGTTACACACCCATACAATGCGCACCACCCCGCGATGTTTTTCAGAAACCTATCCTACATTGCCACAGCATGATTCCTGACATTCCCTTGCTGACCACCCCGTGGTGCTTTTCTCCATGCTACATTGCCACTCACTGCCTATCCTAATTCAGACCCTATAATTCACACTGCCCCGTGATGATTTTCTAACTCCTCCTAGTGAAAGTAATGTTACACACCCATACAATGCGCACAACCCCGCGATGTTTTTCAGATTACTATCCTACATTGCCACTGCATGTTTCCTGTCCTCCCCATGCTGACCACCCGGTGGTGCTTTTCTCCATCCTACATTGCCACTCACTGCCTATCCTAATTCAGACCCTATGATTCACACCACCCCGTGATGTTTTGCTCACTCCTACTAGTGAATGTAGTGTTACACAAGTATACCATGCGCACCACCCAGGGATGATTTTCAGAAACCTATGCTACATTGCCTCTGCATGTTTCCTGACCTCCACATGCTGACCACCCCGTGGTGCTTTTCTCCATCCTACATTGACACTCACTTCCTATCCTAATTCAGACCCTATGATTCACACCACCCCATGATGTTTTTCTCACTCCTACTAGTGAATGTAATGTTACACACTCATACAATGGGCCCCACCCCGCAATGTTTTTCAGAAACCTATCCTACATTGCCACTGCATGTTTCCTGACCTCCCCATGCTGACCAACCCGTGGTGCTTTTCTCCATTCTGCATTGCCACTCACTGCCTATCCTAATTCAGACCCTATGATTCAAACCACCTCGTGATGTTTTTCTCCCTCATACTAGTGAAAGTATTGTACACACCCATACAATGCGCATCACCCCATGATGTTTTTCAGAAACCTATTCTACATTGCCACTGCATGTTTCCTGACTTCCCAATGCTGACCACCCCGTGGTGCTTTTCTCCATCCTACATTGCCACTCACTGCCTATCCTAATTCAGACCCTATGATTCACACCACCCCGTGATGTTTTTCTCACTCCTACTAGTGAATGAAATGTTACACACCCATATAATGCGCACCAGCCCGCGACTCTTTTCAGAAACCTATCCTACATTGCCACTGCATGTTTCCTGACCTCCCCATGCTGATCACCCCGTGGTGCTTTTCTCCATCATACATTACCACTCCCTGTCTATCCTAATTCAGACCCTATGATTCACACCACCCCATGATGTATTTCTCACTCCTACTAGTGAATGTAATGTTACACACCCATACAATGCACACCACCCCGCGATGTTTTTCAGAAACCTATCCTACATTGCCACTGCATGATTACTGACATTCCCTTGCTGACCACCCCGTGGTGCTTTTCTCCATGCTACATTGCCACTCACTGCTTATTCTAATTCAGACCCTATAATTCACACAGCCCCGTGATGTTTTTCTAACTCCTCCTAGTGAAAGTAATGTTACACACCCATACAATGCACACCACCCCGCGATGTTTTTCAGAAACCTATCCTACATTGCCACTGCATGTTTCCTGTCCTCCCCATGCTGACCACCCGGTGGTGCTTTTCTCCATCCTACATTGCCACTCACTGCCTATACTAATTCAGACACTATGATTCACACCACCCCGTGATGTTTTTCTCACTCCTACTAGTGAATGTAATGTTACACATGTATACCATGCGCACCACACCGCGATGTTTTTCAGAAAACTATCCTAGATGGCCACTGCATGTTTCCTGACCTTCCCAAGCTGATGACCCCGTGGTGCTTTTCTCTATCCTACATTGCCACTCACTGCCTATCCTAATTCAGACCCTATGATTCACACCACCCCGTGATGTATTTCTCACTCCTACTAGTTAATGTAATGTTACACACCCATACAATGCGCACCACCTCGCGATGTTTTCCAGAAACCTATCCTACATTGCAACTGCATGTTTCCTGACCTCCCCACGCTGACCACCCCGTGGTGCTTTTCTCCATCAAATATTACCACTCACTGCCTATCCTAATTTAGACCCTATGATTCACACCACCCCGTGATATTTTTCTCACTTCTACTAGTGAATGTAGTGTTACACACCCATACAATGCGCACCACCCCGCGATGTTTTTCAGAAACCTATCCTACATTGCCACTGCATGTTTCCTGACCTCCCCATGCTGACCACCCCGTGGTGCTTTTCTCCATCCTACATTGCCACTCACTGCCAATCCTAATTCAGACCCTATGATTCACACCACCCCGTGATGTTTTTCTCACTCCTACTAGTGAATGTAATGTTACACACCTATACAATGTGCACCGCCCCGCCATGTTTTTCAGAAACCTATCCTAAATTTCCACTGCATGTTTCCTGACCTCCCCATGCTGACCACACCGTGGTGCTTTTCTCCATCCTACATTGCCACTCACTGCCTATCCTAATTCAGACCCTATGATTCACACCACCCCGTGATGTTTTTCTCACTCCTACTAGTGAATGAAATCTTACACACCCATACAATGCGCACCACCCCGCGATGCTTTTCAGAAGCCTATCCTACATTGCCTCTGCATGTTTCCTGACCTCCCCACGCTGACCACCCCGTGGTGCTTTTCTCGATCCTGCATTGATACTCACTGCCTATCCTAATTCAGACCCTATGATTCACACCACCCCGTGATGTTTTTCTCACACCTACTAGTGAATGTAATGTTACACACCCATACAATGCGCACCACCCCGCGATGTTTTTCAGAAACCTATCCTACATTGCCACAGCATGATTCCTGACATTCCCTTGCTGACCACCCCGTGGTGCTTTTCTCCATGCTACATTGCCACTCACTGCCTATCCTTATTCAGACCCTATAATTCACACTGCCCCGTGATGTTTTTGTAACTCCTCCTAGTGAAAGTAATATTTCACACCGATACAATGCGCACCACCCTGCGATGTTTTTCAGAAACCTATGCTAGATTGCCACTGCATGTTTCCTGACCTCCCCATGCTGACCACCCCGTGGTGCTTTTCTCCATCCTACATTGCCACTCACTGCCTATCCTAATTCACACCCTATGATTCACACCACCCCGTGATGTTTTTCTCACTCCTACTCGTGAATGCAATGTTACACACCCATACAATGCGCACCACCCCGCGGTGTTTTTCAGAAAACTATCCTACATTGCAACTGAATGATTCCTGACATTACCTGGCTGACCACCCCGTGGTGCTTTTCTCCATGCTACATTGCCACTCACTGCCTATCCTAATTCAGACCCTGTGATTCACACTTCCCCGTGATGTTTTTCTCACTCCTCCTAGTGAAAGTAATGTTACGCACACATACAATGGGCACCACCCCGCAATGTTTTTCAGAAACCTATCCAACATTGCCTCTGCATGTTTCCTGATCTCCCCATTCTGACAACCCCGTGGTGCTTTTCTCCATCCTACAATGCCACTCACTGCCTATCCTAATTCAGACCCTATGATTCACACCACCCCGTGATGTTTTTCTCACTCCTACTAGTGAATGTAATGTTACACACCCATACAATGCGCACCACCGCGGGATGTTTTTCAGAAACCTATCCTACATTGCCACGGCATGTTTCTTGACCTCCACATGCTGACCACCCCGTGGTGCTTTTCTCCATCCTACATTGACACTCATTGCCTATCCGAATTCAGACCCTATGATTCACACCACCCCATGATGTTTTTCTCACTCCTACTAGTGAATGTAATGTTACACACTCATAC
The DNA here is from genome assembly GCF_034190915.1 of Cavia porcellus. Lineage (NCBI taxonomy): Eukaryota > Metazoa > Chordata > Mammalia > Rodentia > Caviidae > Cavia > Cavia porcellus. The sequence goes on along the minus strand of NW_026947611.1, from coordinate 644,612 downwards.
AATGGGCACCACCCTGCAATGTTTTTCAGAAACCTATCCTACATTGCCACTGCATGTTTCCTGACCTCCCCATGCTGACCAACCCGTGGTGCTTTTCTCCATTCTGCATTGCCACTCACTGCCTATCCTAATTCAGACCCTATGATACACACCACCCCGTGATGTTTTTCTCACTCCTACTAGTGAATGAAATGTTACACACCCATACAATGCGCACCACCCCGCGACTCTTTTCAGAAACCTATCCTACATTGCCACTGCATGTTTCCTTACCTCCCCATGCTGACCACCCCGTGGTGCTTTTCTCCATCATACATTACCACTCCCTGCCTATCCTAATTCAGACCCTATGATTCACACCACCCCGTGATGTTTTTCTTACTCCTACTAGTGAATGTAATGTTACACACCCATACAATGCGCACCACCCCGCGATGTTTTTCTCAAATGTATCCTACATTGCCACTGCATGTTTCCTGACCTCCCTATGCTGACCACCCCTTGGTGCTTTTCTCCATCCTACACTGCCACTCACTGCCTATCCTAATACAGACCCTATGATTCACACCACCCCGTGATGTTTTTCTCACTGCTACTAGTGAACCTAAGGTTACACACCCATACAATACGCACCACCCCGCGATGTTTTTCAGAAACCTATCCTACATTGCCACTGCCTGTTTCCTGACCTCCCCATGCTGACTACCCCGTCGTGCTTTTCTCCATCCTACATTGCCACTCACTGCCTATCCTAATTCAGACCCTATGATTCACACCACCCGGTGATGGTTTCCTCACTCCTACTAGTGAATGTAATGTTACACACCCATACAATGCGCACCACCCCGCGATGTTTTTCAGAAACCTATCCTACATTGCCACTGCATGATTCCTGACATTCACTTGCTGACCACCCCGTGGTGCTTTTCTCCATGCTACATTGCCACTCACTGCCTATCCTAATTCAGACCCTATAATTCACACTGCCCCGTGATGTTTTTCTAACTCCTCCTAGTGAAAGTAATGTTACACACCCATACAATGCGCACAACCCCGCGATGTTTTTCAGATTACTATCCTACATTGCCACTGCATGTTTCCTGTCCTCCACATGCTGACCACCCGGTGGTGCTTTTCTCCATCCTACATTGCCACTCACTGCCTATCCTAATTCAGACCCTATGATTCACACCACCCCGTGATGTTTTTCTCACTCCTACTAGTGAATGTAGTGTTACACACGTATACCATGCGCACCACCCAGGGATGTTTTTCAGAAACCTATGCTACATTGCCTCTGCATGTTTCCTGACCTCCACATGCTGACCACCCCGTGGTGCTTTTCTCCATCCTACATTGACACTCACTGCCTATCCTAATTCAGACCCTATGATTCACACCATCCCATGATGTTTTTCTCACTCCTACTAGTGAATGTAATGTTACACACTCATACAATGGGTCCCACCCCGCAATGTTTTTCAGAAACCTATCCTACATTGCCACTGCATGTTTCCTGACCTCCCCATGCTGACCAACCCGTGGTGCTTTTCTCCATTCTGCATTGCCACTCACTGCCTATCCTAATTCAGACCCTATGATTCAAACCAACTCGTGATGTTTTTCTCGCTCATACTAGTGAAAGTATTGTACACACTCATACAATGCGCATCACCCCATGATGTTTTTCAGAAACCTATTCTACATTGCCACTGCATGTTTCCTGACTTCCCAATGCTGACCACCCCGTGGTGCTTTTCTCCATCCTACATTGCCACTCACTGCCTATCCTAATTCAGACCCTATGATTCACACCACCCCATGATGTATTTCTCACTCCTACTAGTGAATGTAATGTTACACACACATACAATGCGCACCACCCCGCGATGTTTTTCAGAAACCTATCCTACATTGCCACTGCATGATTCCTGACATTCCCTTGCTGACCACCCCGTGGTGCTTTTCTCCATGCTACATTGCCACTCACTGGTTATTCTAATTCAGACCCTATAATTCACACTGCCCCGTGATGTTTTTCTAACTCCTCCTAGTGAAAGTAATGTTACACACCCATACAATGCACACCACGCCGCGATGTTTTTCAGAAACCTATCCTACATTGCCACTGCATGTTTCCTGTCCTCCCCATGCTGACCACCCGGTGGTGCTTTTCTCCATCCTACATTGCCACTCACTGCCTATACTAATTCAGACACTATGATTCACACCACCCCGTGATGTTTTTCTCACTCCTACTAGTGAATGTAATGTTACACACCCATACAATGTGCACCTCCCCGCCATGTTTTTCAGAAACCTATCCTAAATTTCCACTGCATGTTTCCTGACCTCCCCATGGTGACCACCCCGTGGTTCTTTTCTCGATCCTACATTGCCACTCACTGCCTATCCTAATTCAGACCCTATGATTCACACCACCCCGTGATGTTTTTCTCACTCTTACTAGTGAATGATATCTTACACATACATACAATGCGCACCACCCCGCGATGTTTTTCAGAAGCCTATCCTACATTGCCACTGCATGTTTCCTGACCTCCCCATGCTGACCACCCCGTGGTGCTTTTCTCCATCCTACATTGCCACTCACTGCCTATCCTAATTCAGACCCTATAATTCACACTGCCCCGTGATGTTTTTGTAACTCCTCCTAGTGAAAGTAATGTTACACACCGATACAATGCGCACCACCCTGCGATGTTTTTCAGAAACCTATCCTACATTGCCACTGCATGTTTCCTGACCTCCCCATGCTGACCACCCCGTGGTGCTTTTCTCCATCCTACATTGCCACTCACTGCCTATCCTAATTCAGACCCTATGATTCACACAACCCCGTGATGTTTTTCTCACTCCTACTAGTGAATGTAATGTTACACACCCATACAATGCGCACCACCCTGCGATGTTTTTCAGAAACCTATCCTACATTGCCACTGCATGTTTCCTGACCTCCCCATGCTGACCACCCCGTGGTGCTTTTCTCCATCCTACATTTCCACTCACTGCCTATCCTAATTCAGACCCTATGATTCACACCACCCCGTGATGTTTTTCTCACTCCTACTAGTGAATGTAATGTTACACACCCATACAATGCGCACCACCAAGCGATGTTTTTCAGAAACCTATCATACATTGCCGCTGCATGTTTCCTGACCTCCCCATGCTGACCACCCCGTGGTGCTTTTCTCCATCCTACATTGCCACTCACTGCCTATCCTAATTCAGACCCTATGATTCACACAACACTGTTATGTTTTTCTCACTCCTACTGGTGAATGTAATGTTACACACCCATACAATGCGCACCACTCCGAGATGTTTTTCAGAAACCTATCCTACATTACCACGGTATGTTTCCTGACCTCCCCATACTGAACATCCCGTGGTGCTTTTCTCCATCCTACAGTGCTACTCACTGCCTATCCTAATTCAGACCCTATGATTCACACCACCCCTTGATGTTTTTCTCATTCATACTAGTGAATGTAATGTTACACACGCATACAATGCACACCACCCCGCGATGTTTTTCAGAAACCTATCCTACATTGCCACTGCATGTTTCCTGACCTCCGAATGCTGACCACCCCGTGGTGCTTTTCTCCATCCTAAATTGCGACTCACTGACTATTCTAATTCAGACCCTATGATTCACACCACCCCGTGATGTTTTTCTCACTCCTACTAGTGAATATAATGTTACACACCCATACAATGCGCACCACGCCGCGGTGTTTTTCAGAAAACTATCCTACATTGCAACTGAATGATTCCTGACATTACCTGGCTGACCACCCCGTGGTGCTTTTCTCCATGCTACATTGCCACTCACTGCCTATCCTAATTCAGACCCTATGATTCACACTTCCCCGTGATGTTTTTCTCACTCCTCCTAGTGAAAGTAATGTTACACACCCATACAATGTGCACCGCCCCGCCATGTTTTTCAGAAACCTATCCTAAATTTCCACTGCATGTTTCCTGACCTCCCCATGGTGACCACCCCGTGGTTCTTTTCTCGATCCTATATTGCCACTCACTGCCTATCCTGATTCAGACCCTATGATTCACACCACCCCGTGATGTTTTTCTCACTCCTACTAGCGAATGAAATCTTACACATACATACAATGCGCACCACCCCGCGATGTTTTTCAGAAGCCTATCCTACATTCCCTCTGCATGTTTCCTGACCTCCACACGCTGACCACACCGTGGTGCTTTTCTCGATCCTACATTGCCACTCACTGCCTATCCTAATTCAGACCCTATGATTCACACCACCCCGTGATGTTTTTCTCACTCCTACTAGTGAATGTAATGTTACACACACATACAATGCGCACCACCCGCGATGTTTTTCAGAAACCTATCCTACATTGCCACAGCATGATTCCTGACATTCCCTTGCTGACCACCCCGTGGTGCTTTTCTCCATGCTACATTGCCACTCACTGCCTATCCTTATTCAGACCCTATAATTCACACTGCCCCGTGATGTTTTTGTAACTCCTCCTAGTGAAAGTAATGTTACACACCGATACAATGCGCACCACCCTGCGATGTTTTTCAGAAACCTATCCTACATTGCCACTGCATGTTTCCTGACCTCCCCATGCTGACCACACCGTGGTGCTTTTCTCCATCCTACATTGCCACTCACTGCCTATCCTAATTCAGACCCTATGATTCACACCACCCCGTGATGTTTTTCTCACTCCTACTAGTGAATGTAATGTTACACACCCATACAATGCGCACCACCCTGCGATGTTTTTCAGAAACCTATCCTACATTGCCACTGCATGTTTCCTGACCTCCCCATGCTGACCACCCCGTGGTGCTTTTCTCCATCCTACATTGCCACTCACTGCCTATCCTAATTCAGACCCTATGATTCACACCACCCCGTGATGTTTTTCTCACTCCTACTAGTGAATGTAATGTTACACACCCATACAATGCGCACCACCAAGCGATGTTTTTCAGAAACCTATCATACATTGCCGCTGCATGTTTCCTGACCTCCCCATGCTGACCACCCCGTGGTGCTTTTCTCCATCCTACATTGCCACTCACTGCCTATCCTAATTCAGACCCTATGATTCACACAACACAGTTATGTTTTTCTCACTCCTACTGGTGAATGTAATGTTACACCCCCATACAATGCGCACCACTCTGAGATGTTTTTCAGAAACCTATCCTACATTACCACGGTATGTTTCCTGACCTCCCCATACTGAACATCCCGTGGTGCTTTTCTCCATCCTACAGTGCTACTCACTGCCTATCCTAATTCAGACCCTATGATTCACACCACCCCTTGATGTTTTTCTCATTCATACTAGTGAATGTAATGTTACACACCCATACAATGCACACCACCCCGCGATGTTTTTCAGAAACCTATCCTACATTACCACTGCATGTTTCCTGACCTCCCAATGCTGACCACCCCGTGGTGCTTTTCTCCATCCTAAATTGCGACTCACTGCCTATTCTAATTCAGACCCTATGATTCACACCACCCCGTGATGTTTTTGTCACTCCTACTAGTGAATATAATGTTACACACCCATACAATGCGCACCACGCCGCGGTGTTTTTCAGAAAACTATCCTACATTGCAACTGAATGATTCCTGACATTACCTGGCTGACCACCCCGTGGTGCTTTTCTCCATGCTACATTGCCACTCACTGCCAATCCTAATTCAGACCCTATGATTCACACTTCCCCGTGATGTTTTTCTCACTCCTCCTAGTGAAAGTAATGTTACACACCCATACAATGCGCACCACCCCGCGATGTTTTTCAGAAATCTATCCTAAATTGCCACTGCATGTTTCCTGACCTCCCCATGGTGACCACCCCGTGGTTCTTTTCTCGATCCTACATTGCCACTCACTGCGTATCCTAATTCAGACCCTATGATTCACACCAGCCTGTGATGTTTTTCTCACACCTACTAGTGAATGAAATCTTACACACCCATACAATGCGCACCACCCCGCGATGTTTTTCAGAAGCCTATCCTACATTGACTCTGCATGTTTCCTGACCTCCCCACGCTGACCACCCCTTGGTACTTTTCTCGATCCTACATTGCCACTCACTGCCTATCCTAATTCAGACCCTATGATTCACATCACCCCGTGATGTTTTTCTCACTCCTACTAGGGAATGTAATGTTACACACCCATACAATGCGCACCACCCCGCGATGTTTTTCAGAAACCTATCCTACATTGCCACAGCATGATTCCTGACATTCCCTTGCTGACCACCCCGTGGTGCTTTTCTCCATGCTACATTGCCACTCACTGCCTATCCTTATTCAGACCCTATAATTCACACTGCCCCGTGATGTTTTTGTAACTCCTCCTAGTGAAAGTAATGTTACACACCGATACAATGCGCACCACCCTGCGATGTTTTTCAGAAACCTATCCTACATTGCCACTGCATGTTTCCTGACCTCCCCATGCTGACCACCCCGTGGTGCTTTTCTCCATCCTACATTGCCACTCACTGCCTATCCTAATTCAGACCCTATGATTCACACCACCCCGTGATGTTTTTCTCACTCCTACTAGTGAATGTAATGTTACACACCCATACAATGCGCACCACCAAGCGATGTTTTTCAGAAACCTATCATACATTGCCACTGCATGTTTCCTGACCTCCCCATGCTGACAACCCCATGGTGCTTTTCTCCATCCTACATTGCCACTCACTGCCTATCCTAATTCAGACCCTATGATTCACACAACACAGTGATGTTTTTCTCACTCCTACTGGTGAATGTAATGTTACACACCCATACAATGCGCACCACTCCGAGATGTTTTTCAGAAACCTATCCTACATTACCACGGTATGTTTCATGACCTCCCCATACTGAACATCCCGTGGTGCTTTTCTCCATCCTACAGTGCTACTCACTGCCTATCCTAATTCAGACCCTATGATTCACACCACCCCTTGATGTTTTTCTCATTCATACTAGTGAATGTAATGTTACACACCCATACAATGCACACCACCCCGCGATGTTTTTCAGAAACCTATCCTACATTGCCACTGCATGTTTCCTGACCTCCCAATGCTGACCACCCCGTGGTTCTTTTCTCCATCCTAAATTGCGACTCACTGCCTATTCTAATTCAGACCCTATGATTCACACCACCCCGTGATGTTTTTCTCACTCCTACTAGTGAATATAATGTTACACACCCATACAATGTGCACCACGCCGCGGTGTTTTTCAGAAAACTATCCTACATTGCAACTGAATGATTCCTGACATTACCTGGCTGACCACCCCGTGGTGCTTTTCTCCATGCTACATTGACACTCACTACCTATCCTAATTCAGACACTATGATTCACACCACCCCGTGATGTATTTCTCACTCCTACTAGTGAATGTAATTATACACACCCATACAATGCGCACCACCCCGTGATGTTTTTCAGAAACCTATCCTACATTGCAACTGCATGTTTCCTGACATCCACATGCTGACCACCCCGTTGTGCTTTTCTCCATCAAACATTGCCACTCACTGCCTATCCTAATTCAGACCCTATGATTCACAGCACCCCGTGATGTTTTTCTCACTTCTACTAGTGAATGAAGTGTTACACACCCATACAATGCGCACCACCCCGCGATGTTTTTCAGAAACCTATCCTACATTGCCACTGCATGTTTCCTGACCTCCCCATTCTGACAACCCCGTGGTGCTTTTCTCCATCCTACAATGCCACTCACTGCCTATCCTAATTCAGACCCTATGATTCACACCACCCCGTGATGTTTTTCTGACTCCTACTAGTGAATATAATGTTACACACCCATACAATGCGCACCACCCCGGGATGTTTTTCAGAAACCTATCCTACATTGCCACTGCATGTTTCTTGACCTCCACATGCTGACCACCCCGTGGTGCTTTTCTCCATCCTACATTGACAATCACTGCCTATCCTAATTCAGACCCTATGATTCACACCACCCCATGATGTTTTTCTCACTCCTACTAGTGAATGTAATGTTACACACACATACAATGGGCACCACCCCACGACTCTTTTCAGAAACCTATCCGACATTGCCACTGCATGTTTCCTGACCTCCCCATGCTGACCACCCCGTCGTGCTTTTCTCCATTCTGCATTGCCACTCACTGCCTATCCTAATTCAGACCCTATGATTCAAACCACCTCGTGATGTTTTTCTCACTCATAATAGTGAAAGTATTGTACACACCCATACAATGCGCATCACCCCATGATGTTTTTCAGAAACCTATTCTACATTGCCACTGCATGTTTCCTGACTTCCCCATGCTGACCACCCCGTGGTGCTTTTCTCCATCCTACATTGCCACTCACTGCCTATCCTAATTCAGACCCTATGATACACACCACCCTGTGATGTTTTTCTCACTCCTACTAGTGAATGAAATGTTACACACCCATACAATGCGAACCACCCCACGACTCTTTTCAGAAACCTATCCGACATTGCCACTGCATGTTTCCTGGCCTCCCCATGCTGACGACCCCGTCGTGCTTTTCTCCATCATACATTACCACTCACTGCCTATCCTAATTCAGACCCTATGATTCACAGCACCCCGTGATGTTTTTCTCACTCCTACTAGTGAATGTAATGTTACACACCCATACAATGCGCACCACCAAGCGATGTTTTTCAGAAACCTATCATACATTGCCACTGCATGTTTCCTGACCTCCCCATGCTGACCACCCCATGGTGCTTTTCTCCATCCTACATTGCCACTCACTGCCTATCCTAATTCAGACCCTATGATTCACACAACACAGTGATGTTTTTCTCACTCCTACTGGTGAATGTAATGTTACACACCCATACAATGCGCACCACTCCGAGATGTTTTTCAGAAACCTATCCTACATTACCACGGTATGTTTCCTGACCTCCCCATACTGAACATCCCGTGGTGCTTTTCTCCATCCTACAGTGCTACTCACTGCCTATCCTAATTCAGACCCTATGATTCACACCACCCCTTGATGTTTTTCTCATTCATACTAGTGAATGTAATGTTACACACCCATACAATGCACACCACCCCGCGATGTTTTTCAGAAACCTATCCTACATTGCCACTGCATGTTTCTTGACCTCCACATGCTGACCACCCCGTGGTGCTTTTCTCCATCCTACATTGACAATCACTGCCTATCCTAATTCAGACCCTATGATTCACACCACCCCATGATGTTTTTCTCACTCCTACTAGTGAATGTAATGTTACACACACATACAATGGGCACCACCCCACGACTCTTTTCAGAAACCTATCCGACATTGCCACTGCATGTTTCCTGACCTCCCCATGCTGACCACCCCGTCGTGCTTTTCTCCATTCTGCATTGCCACTCACTGCCTATCCTAATTCAGACCCTATGATTCAAACCACCTCGTGATGTTTTTCTCACTCATAATAGTGAAAGTATTGTACACACCCATACAATGCGCATCACCCCATGATGTTTTTCAGAAACCTATTCTACATTGCCACTGCATGTTTCCTGACTTCCCCATGCTGACCACCCCGTGGTGCTTTTCTCCATCCTACATTGCCACTCACTGCCTATCCTAATTCAGACCCTATGATACACACCACCCTGTGATGTTTTTCTCACTCCTACTAGTGAATGAAATGTTACACACCCATACAATGCGAACCACCCCACGACTCTTTTCAGAAACCTATCCGACATTGCCACTGCATGTTTCCTGGCCTCCCCATGCTGACGACCCCGTCGTGCTTTTCTCCATCATACATTACCACTCACTGCCTATCCTAATTCAGACCCTATGATTCACAGCACCCCGTGATGTTTTTCTCACTCCTACTAGTGAATGTAATGTTACACACCCATACAATGCGCACCACCAAGCGATGTTTTTCAGAAACCTATCATACATTGCCACTGCATGTTTCCTGACCTCCCCATGCTGACCACCCCATGGTGCTTTTCTCCATCCTACATTGCCACTCACTGCCTATCCTAATTCAGACCCTATGATTCACACAACACAGTGATGTTTTTCTCACTCCTACTGGTGAATGTAATGTTACACACCCATACAATGCGCACCACTCCGAGATGTTTTTCAGAAACCTATCCTACATTACCACGGTATGTTTCCTGACCTCCCCATACTGAACATCCCGTGGTGCTTTTCTCCATCCTACAGTGCTACTCACTGCCTATCCTAATTCAGACCCTATGATTCACACCACCCCTTGATGTTTTTCTCATTCATACTAGTGAATGTAATGTTACACACCCATACAATGCACACCACCCCGCGATGTTTTTCAGAAACCTATCCTACATTGCCACTGCATGTTTCTTGACCTCCACATGCTGACCACCCCGTGGTGCTTTTCTCCATCCTACATTGACAATCACTGCCTATCCTAATTCAGACCCTATGATTCACACCACCCCATGATGTTTTTCTCACTCCTACTAGTGAATGTAATGTTACACACACATACAATGGGCACCACCCCACGACTCTTTTCAGAAACCTATCCGACATTGCCACTGCATGTTTCCTGACCTCCCCATGCTGACCACCCCGTCGTGCTTTTCTCCATTCTGCATTGCCACTCACTGCCTATCCTAATTCAGACCCTATGATTCAAACCACCTCGTGATGTTTTTCTCACTCATAATAGTGAAAGTATTGTACACACCCATACAATGCGCATCACCCCATGATGTTTTTCAGAAACCTATTCTACATTGCCACTGCATGTTTCCTGACTTCCCCATGCTGACCACCCCGTGGTGCTTTTCTCCATCCTACATTGCCACTCACTGCCTATCCTAATTCAGACCCTATGATACACACCACCCTGTGATGTTTTTCTCACTCCTACTAGTGAATGAAATGTTACACACCCATACAATGCGAACCACCCCACGACTCTTTTCAGAAACCTATCCGACATTGCCACTGCATGTTTCCTGGCCTCCCCATGCTGACGACCCCGTCGTGCTTTTCTCCATCATACATTACCACTCACTGCCTATCCTAATTCAGACCCTATGATTCACAGCACCCCGTGATGTTTTTCTCACTCCTACTAGTGAATGTAATGTTACACACCCATACAATGCGCACCACCAAGCGATGTTTTTCAGAAACCTATCATACATTGCCACTGCATGTTTCCTGACCTCCCCATGCTGACCACCCCATGGTGCTTTTCTCCATCCTACATTGCCACTCACTGCCTATCCTAATTCAGACCCTATGATTCACACAACACAGTGATGTTTTTCTCACTCCTACTGGTGAATGTAATGTTACACACCCATACAATGCGCACCACTCCGAGATGTTTTTCAGAAACCTATCCTACATTACCACGGTATGTTTCCTGACCTCCCCATACTGAACATCCCGTGGTGCTTTTCTCCATCCTACAGTGCTACTCACTGCCTATCCTAATTCAGACCCTATGATTCACACCACCCCTTGATGTTTTTCTCATTCATACTAGTGAATGTAATGTTACACACCCATACAATGCACACCACCCCGCGATGTTTTTCAGAAACCTATCCTACATTGCCACTGCATGTTTCCTGACCTCCCAATGCTGACCACCCCGTGGTTCTTTTCTCCATCCTAAATTGCGACTCACTGCCTATTCTAATTCAGACCCTATGATTCACACTACCCCGTGATGTTTTTCTCACTCCTACTAGTGAATATAATGTTACACACCCATACAATGTGCACCACGCCGCGGTGTTTTTCAGAAAACTATCCTATATTGCAACTGAATGATTCCTGACATTACCTGGCTGACCACCCCGTGGTGCTTTTCTCCATGCTACATTGCCACTCACTGCCTATCCTAATTCAGACACTATGATTCACACCACCCCGTGATGTATTTCTCACTCCTACTAGTGAATGTAATTATACACACCCATACAATGCGCACCACCCTGTGATGTTTTTCAGAAACCTATCCTACATTGCAACTGCATGTTTCCTGACATCCACATGCTGACCACCCCGTTGTGCTTTTCTCCATCAAACATTGCCACTCACTGCCTATCCTAATTCAGACCCTATGATTCACAGCACCCCGTGATGTTTTTCTCACTCCTACTAGTGAATGAAGTGTTACACACACATACAATGCGCACCACCCCGCGATGTTTTTCAGAAACCTATCCTACATTGCCACTGCATGTTTCCTGACCTCCCCATGCTGACCACCCCGTGGTGCTTTTCTCCATCCTACATTGCCACTCACTGCCTATGCTAATTCAGACCCAATGATTCACAAAACCCCGTGAAGTTTTTCTCACTCCTACTAGTAAATGTAATGTTACACACACATACAATGGGCACCACCCCGCAATGTTTTTCAGAAACCTATCCTACATTGCCACTGCATGTTTCCTGACCTCCCCATTCTGACAACCCCGTGGTGCTTTTCTCCATCCTACAATGCCACTCACTGCCTATCCTAATTCAGACCCTACGATTCACACCACCCCGTGATGTTTTTCTCACTCCTACTAGTGAATATAATGTTACACACCCATACAATGCGCACCACCCCGGGATGTTTTTCAGAAACCTATCCTACATTGCCACTGCATGTTTCTTGACCTCCACATGCTGACCACCCCGTGGTGCTTTTCTCCATCCTACATTGACAATCACTGCCTATCCTAATTCAGACCCTATGATTCACACCACCCCGTGATGTTTTTCTCACTCCTACTAGTGAATGTAATGTTACACACACATACAATGGGCACCACCCCGCAATGTTTTTCAGAAACCTATCCTACATTGCCACTGCATGTTTCCTGACCTCCCCATGCTGACCAACCCGTGGTGCTTTTCTCCATTCTGCATTGCCACTCACTGCCTATCCTAATTCAGACCCTATGATTCAAACCACCTCGTGATGTTTTTCTCACTCAAAATAGTGAAAGTATTGTACACACCCATACAATGCGCATCACCCCATGATGTTTTTCAGAAACCTATTCTACATTGCCACTGCATGTTTCCTGACTTCCCCATGCTGACCACCCCGTGGTGCTTTTCTCCATCCTACATTGCCACTCACTGCCTATCCTAATTCAGACCCTATGATACACACCACCCCGTGATGTTTTTCTCACTCCTACTAGTGAATGAAATGTTACACACCCATATAATGCTCACCACCCCACGACTCTTTTCAGAAACCTATCCGACATTGCCACTGCATGTTTCCTGACCTCCCTATGCTGACCACCCCGTGGTGCTTTTCTCCATCCTACACTGCCACTCACTGCCTATCCTAATACAGACCCTATGATTCACACCACCCCGTGATGTTTTTCTCACTGCTACTAGTGAACCTAAGGTTACACACCCATACAATGCGCACCACCCCGCGATGTTTTTCAGAAACCTATCCTAAATTTCCACTGCATGTTTCCTGACCTCCGCATGGTGACCACCCCGTGGTTCTGTTCTGGATCCTACATTGCCACTCACTGCGTATCCTAATTCAGACCCTATGATTCACACCACCCCGTGATGTTTTTCTCACTCCTACTAGTGAATGAAATCTTACACACCCATACAATGCGCACCACCCCGCGATGTTTTTCAGAAGCCTATCCTACATTGCCTCTGCATTTTTCCTGACCTCCCCACGCTGACCACCCCGTGGTGCTTTTCTCGATCCTACATTGCCACTCACTGCCTATTCTAATTCAGACCCTATGATGCACACCACCCCGTGATGTTTTTCTCACTCCTACCAGTGAATGAAATCTTACACACCCATACAATGCGCACCACCCCGCGATGTTTTTCAGAAGCCTATCCTACATTGCCTCTGCATATTTCCTGACCTCCCCACGCTGACCACCCCGTGGTGCTTTTCTCGATCCTACATTGCCACTCACTGCCTATCCTAATTCAGACCCTATGATTCACACCAACCCGTGATGATTTTCTCACTCCTACTAGTGAATGTAATGTTACACACCCATACAATGCGCACCACCCCGCGATGTTTTTCTGAAACCTATCCTACATTGCCACTGCATCTTTCCTGACCTCCCCATGCTGACCACCGCGTGGTGCTTTTCTCCATCCTACATTGCCACTCACTGCCTATCCTAATTCCGACCCTATGATTCACACCACCCCGTGATGTTTTTCTCACTCCTACTAGTGAATGTAATGTTACACACCCATACAATGCGCATCACCCCGCGATGTTTTTCTGAAACCTATCCTACATTGCCACTGCATGTTTCCTGACCTCCCCATTCTGACCACCCCGTGGTGCTTTTCTCCATCCTACATTGCCACTCACTGCCTATCCTAATTCAGACCCTATGATTCACACCACCCCGTGATGTTTTTCTCACTCCTACTAGGGAATGTAATGTTACACACCCATACAATGCGCACCACCCCGCGATGTTTTTCAGAAACCTATCCTACATTGCCACAGCATGATTCCTGACATTCCCTTGCTGACCACCCCGTGGTGCTTTTCTCCATGCTACATTGCCACTCACTGCCTATCCTTATTCAGACCCTATAATTCACACTGCCCCGTGATGTTTTTGTAACTCCTCCTAGTGAAAGTAATGTTACACACCGATACAATGCGCACCACCCTGCGATGTTTTTCAGAAACCTATCCTACATTGCCACTGCATGTTTCCTGACCTCCCCATGCTGACCACCCCGTGGTGCTTTTCTCCATCCTACATTGCCACTCACTGCCTATCCTAATTCAGACCCTATGATTCACACCACCCCGTGATGTTTTTCTCACTCCTACTAGTGAATGTAATGTTACACACCCATACAATGCGCACCACCAAGCGATGTTTTTCAGAAACCTATCATACATTGCCACTGCATGTTTCCTGACCTCCCCATGCTGACAACCCCATGGTGCTTTTCTCCATCCTACATTGCCACTCACTGCCTATCCTAATTCAGACCCTATGATTCACACAACACAGTGATGTTTTTCTCACTCCTACTGGTGAATGTAATGTTACACACCCATACAATGCGCACCACTCCGAGATGTTTTTCAGAAACCTATCCTACATTACCACGGTATGTTTCATGACCTCCCCATACTGAACATCCCGTGGTGCTTTTCTCCATCCTACAGTGCTACTCACTGCCTATCCTAATTCAGACCCTATGATTCACACCACCCCTTGATGTTTTTCTCATTCATACTAGTGAATGTAATGTTACACACCCATACAATGCACACCACCCCGCGATGTTTTTCAGAAACCTATCCTACATTGCCACTGCATGTTTCCTGACCTCCCAATGCTGACCACCCCGTGGTTCTTTTCTCCATCCTAAATTGCGACTCACTGCCTATTCTAATTCAGACCCTATGATTCACACCACCCCGTGATGTTTTTCTCACTCCTACTAGTGAATATAATGTTACACACCCATACAATGTGCACCACGCCGCGGTGTTTTTCAGAAAACTATCCTACATTGCAACTGAATGATTCCTGACATTACCTGGCTGACCACCCCGTGGTGCTTTTCTCCATGCTACATTGACACTCACTACCTATCCTAATTCAGACACTATGATTCACACCACCCCGTGATGTATTTCTCACTCCTACTAGTGAATGTAATTATACACACCCATACAATGCGCACCACCCCGTGATGTTTTTCAGAAACCTATCCTACATTGCAACTGCATGTTTCCTGACATCCACATGCTGACCACCCCGTTGTGCTTTTCTCCATCAAACATTGCCACTCACTGCCTATCCTAATTCAGACCCTATGATTCACAGCACCCCGTGATGTTTTTCTCACTTCTACTAGTGAATGAAGTGTTACACACCCATACAATGCGCACCACCCCGCGATGTTTTTCAGAAACCTATCCTACATTGCCACTGCATGTTTCCTGACCTCCCCATTCTGACAACCCCGTGGTGCTTTTCTCCATCCTACAATGCCACTCACTGCCTATCCTAATTCAGACCCTATGATTCACACCACCCCGTGATGTTTTTCTCACTCCTACTAGTGAATATAATGTTACACACCCATACAATGCGCACCACCCCGGGATGTTTTTCAGAAACCTATCCTACATTGCCACTGCATGTTTCTTGACCTCCACATGCTGACCACCCCGTGGTGCTTTTCTCCATCCTACATTGACAATCACTGCCTATCCTAATTCAGACCCTATGATTCACACCACCCCATGATGTTTTTCTCACTCCTACTAGTGAATGTAATGTTACACACACATACAATGGGCACCACCCCACGACTCTTTTCAGAAACCTATCCGACATTGCCACTGCATGTTTCCTGACCTCCCCATGCTGACCACCCCGTCGTGCTTTTCTCCATTCTGCATTGCCACTCACTGCCTATCCTAATTCAGACCCTATGATTCAAACCACCTCGTGATGTTTTTCTCACTCATAATAGTGAAAGTATTGTACACACCCATACAATGCGCATCACCCCATGATGTTTTTCAGAAACCTATTCTACATTGCCACTGCATGTTTCCTGACTTCCCCATGCTGACCACCCCGTGGTGCTTTTCTCCATCCTACATTGCCACTCACTGCCTATCCTAATTCAGACCCTATGATACACACCACCCCGTGATGTTTTTCTCACTCCTACTAGTGAATGAAATGTTACACACCCATACAATGCGAACCACCCCACGACTCTTTTCAGAAACCTATCCGACATTGCCACTGCATGTTTCCTGGCCTCCCCATGCTGACGACCCCGTCGTGCTTTTCTCCATCATACATTACCACTCACTGCCTATCCTAATTCAGACCCTATGATTCACAGCACCCCGTGATGTTTTTCTCACTCCTACTAGTGAATGTAATGTTACACACCCATACAATGCGCACCACCCCGCGATGTTTTTCTTAAATCTATCCTACATTGCCACTGCATGTTTCCTGACATCCCTATGCTGACCACCCCGTGGTGCTTTTCTCCATCCTGCACTGCCACTCACTGCCTATCCTAATTCAGACCCTATGATTCACACCACCCCGTGATGTTTTTCTCACTCCTACTAGGGAATGTAATGTTACACACCCATACAATGCGCACCACCCCGCGATGTTTTTCAGAAACCTATCCTACATTGCCACAGCATGATTCCTGACATTCCCTTGCTGACCACCCCGTGGTGCTTTTCTCCATGCTACATTGCCACTCACTGCCTATCCTTATTCAGACCCTATAATTCACACTGCCCCGTGATGTTTTTGTAACTCCTCCTAGTGAAAGTAATGTTACACACCGATACAATGCGCACCACCCTGCGATGTTTTTCAGAAACCTGTCCTACATTGCCACTGCATGTTTCCGGACCTCCCCATGCTGACCACCCCGTGGTGCTTTTCTCCATCCTACGTTGCCACTCACTGCCTATCCTAATTCAGACCCTATGATTCACACCACCCCGTGATGTTTTTCTCACTCCTACTAGTGAATGTAATGTTACACACCCATACAATGCGCACCACCAAGCGATGTTTTTCAGAAACCTATCATACATTGCCACTGCATGTTTCCTGACCTCCCCATGCTGACCACCCCATGGTGCTTTTCTCCATCCTACATTGCCACTCACTGCCTATCCTAATTCAGACCCTATGATTCACACAACACAGTGATGTTTTTCTCACTCCTACTGGTGAATGTAATGTTACACACCCATACAATGCGCACCACTCCGAGATGTTTTTCAGAAACCTATCCTACATTACCACGGTATGTTTCCTGACCTCCCCATACTGAACATCCCGTGGTGCTTTTCTCCATCCTACAGTGCTACTCACTGCCTATCCTAATTCAGACCCTATGATTCACACCACCCCTTGATGTTTTTCTCATTCATACTAGTGAATGTAATGTTACACACCCATACAATGCACACCACCCCGCGATGTTTTTCAGAAACCTATCCTACATTGCCACTGCATGTTTCCTGACCTCCCAATGCTGACCACCCCGTGGTTCTTTTCTCCATCCTAAATTGCGACTCACTGCCTATTCTAATTCAGACCCTATGATTCACACTACCCCGTGATGTTTTTCTCACTCCTACTAGTGAATATAATGTTACACACCCATACAATGTGCACCACGCCGCGGTGTTTTTCAGAAAACTATCCTATATTGCAACTGAATGATTCCTGACATTACCTGGCTGACCACCCCGTGGTGCTTTTCTCCATGCTACATTGCCACTCACTGCCTATCCTAATTCAGACACTATGATTCACACCACCCCGTGATGTATTTCTCACTCCTACTAGTGAATGTAATTATACACACCCATACAATGCGCACCACCCTGTGATGTTTTTCAGAAACCTATCCTACATTGCAACTGCATGTTTCCTGACATCCACATGCTGACCACCCCGTTGTGCTTTTCTCCATCAAACATTGCCACTCACTGCCTATCCTAATTCAGACCCTATGATTCACAGCACCCCGTGATGTTTTTCTCACTCCTACTAGTGAATGAAGTGTTACACACCCATACAATGCGCACCACCCCGCGATGTTTTTCAGAAACCTATCCTACATTGCCACTGCATGTTTCCTGACCTCCCCATGCTGACCACCCCGTGGTGCTTTTCTCCATCCTACATTGCCACTCACTGCCTATGCTAATTCAGACCAAATGATTCACAAAACCCCGTGAAGTTTTTCTCACTCCTACTAGTAAATGTAATGTTACACACACATACAATGGGCACCACCCCGCAATGTTTTTCAGAAACCTATCCTACATTGCCACTGCATGTTTCCTGACCTCCCCATGCTGACCAACCCGTGGTGCTTTTCTCCATTCTGCATTGCCACTCACTGCCTATCCTAATTCAGACCCTATGATTCAAACCACCTCGTGATGTTTTTCTCACTCAAAATAGTGAAAGTATTGTACACACCCATACAATGCGCATCACCCCATGATGTTTTTCAGAAACCTATTCTACATTGCCACTGCATGTTTCCTGACTTCCCCATGCTGACCACCCCGTGGTGCTTTTCTCCATCCTACATTGCCACTCACTGCCTATCCTAATTCAGACCCTATGATACACACCACCCCGTGATGTTTTTCTCACTCCTACTAGTGAATGAAATGTTACACACCCATATAATGCTCACCACCCCACGACTCTTTTCAGAAACCTATCCGACATTGCCACTGCATGTTTCCTGACCTCCCTATGCTGACCACCCCGTGGTGCTTTTCTCCATCCTACACTGCCACTCACTGCCTATCCTAATACAGACCCTATGATTCACACCACCCCGTGATGTTTTTCTCACTGCTACTAGTGAACCTAAGGTTACACACCCATACAATGCGCACCACCCCGCGATGTTTTTCAGAAACCTATCCTAAATTTCCAAGCATGTTTCCTGACCTCCGCATGGTGACCACCCCGTGGTTCTGTTCTGGATCCTACATTGCCACTCACTGCGTATCCTAATTCAGACCCTATGATTCACACCACCCCGTGATGTTTTTCTCACTCCTACTAGTGAATGAAATCTTACACACCCATACAATGCGCACCACCCCGCGATGTTTTTCAGAAGCCTATCCTACATTGCCTCTGCATTTTTCCTGACCTCCCCACGCTGACCACCCCGTGGTGCTTTTCTCCATCCTACATTGCCACTCACTGCCTATCCTAATTCAGACCCTATGATTCACACCACCCCGTGATGTTTTTCTCACTCCTACTAGTGAATGTAATGTTACACACCCATACAATGCGCATCACCCCGCGATGTTTTTCAGAAACCTATCCTACTTTTCTAATGCATGATTCCTGACCTCCCCATGCTGACCACGCCTTGGTGCTTTTCTCCATCCTACATTGCCACTCACTGCCTATCCTAATTCAGACCCTATGATACACACCACCCCGTGATGTTTTTCTCACTCGTACTAGCGAATGTAATGTTACACACACATACAATGAGCACCACCCCGCGATGTTTTTCAGAAACCTATCCTACATTGCCACTGCATGTTTCCTGACCTCCCCATGCTGACCACCCCGTGGTGCTTTTCTCCATCCTACATTGCCACTCACTGTGTATCCTAATTCAGACCCTATGATTCACACCACACCGTGATGTTTTTCTCACTCCTACTAGTGAATGTAATGTTACACACCCATACAATGCCCACCGCCCCGCGATGTTTTTCAGAAACCTATCCTACATTGCCACTGCATGTTTCCTGACCTCCCCATTCTGACCACACCGTGGTGCTTTTCTCCATCCTACATTGCCACTCACTGCCTATCCTAATTAAGACCCTATCATTCAAACCACCCCGTGATGTTATTCTCACTCGTACTAGTGAATGTAATGTTACACACCCATACAATGCGCACCACCCCACGATGTTATTCAGAAACCTATCCTACATTTGCACTGCATGTTTCTTGACCTCCCCATGCTGACCACCCCGTGGTGCTTTTCTCCATTCTACATTGCCACTCACTGCCTATCCTAATTCAGACCCTATGATACACACCACCCCGTGATGTTTTTCTTACTCCTACTAGTGAGTGTAATGTTACACACCCATACAATGCGCACCACCCCGCGATGTTTTTCAGAAGCCTATCTTACATTGCCTCTGCATGTTTCCTGACCTCCCCATGCTGACCACCCCGTGGTAATTTTCTCCATCCTACATTGCCACTCACTGCCTATACTAATTCCGACCCTATGATTCACACCACCGCGTGATGTTTTTCTCACTAATACTAGTGAATGTAATGTTACACCCCGATACAATGCGCACCACCAAGCGATGTTTTTCTGAAACCTATCCTACCTTGCCACTGCATGTTTCCTGACCTCCCCATGCTGACCACCCCGTGGTGCTTTTCTGCATCCTACATTGCCACTCACTGCCTAACCTAATTCAGACCCTATGATTCACACAACCCCTTGATATTTTTCTCACAATTACTAGTGAATGAAATGTTACACACCCATACAAGGCGCATCACCCCGCGATGTTTTTCAGAAACCTATCCTACATTTCCAATGCATGATTCCTGACCTCCCCATGCTGACTACGCCTTGGTGCTTTTCTCCATCCTACATTGCCACTCACTGCCTATCCTAATTCAGACCTTATGATTCACACCACCCCGTGATGTTTTTCTTACTCCTACTAGTGAATGTAATGTTACACACCCATACAATGCGCACCACCCCGCCATGTTTTTCTGAAACCTATCCTACATTGCCACTGCATGTTTCCTGACCTCCCCATGCTGACCACCCCGTGGTGCTTTTCTCCATCCTACATTGCCACTCACAACCTATCCTAATTCAGACCCTATGATTCACACCACCCCGTGATGTTTTTCTCACTCCTACTAGTGAATGTAATGTTACACACCCATACAATGCGCACCACCAAGCGATGTTTTTCAGAAACCTATCATACATTGCCCCTGCATGTTTCCTGACCTCCCCATGCTGACCACCCCATGGTGCTTTTCTCCATCCTACATTGCCACTCACTGCCTATCCTAATTCAGACCCTATGATTCACACAACACAGTGATGTTTTTCTCACTCCTACTGGTGAATGTAATGTTACACACCCATACAATGCGCACCACTCCGAGATGTTTTTCAGAAACCTATCCTAAATTGCCACTGCATGTTTCCTGACCTCCCCATGCTGACCACCCCGTGGTGCTTTTCTCCATCCTACATTGCCACTCACTGCCTATCCTAATTCAGACCCTACGATTCACACCACCCCGTGATGCTTTTCTCACTCCTACTAGTGAATGTAATGTTACACACCCATATAATGGGCACCACCCCGCGATGTTTTTCAGAAACCTATCCTACATTGCCACTGCATGTTTCTTGACCTCCCCATGCTAACCACCCTGTGGTGCTTTTCTCTAACCTACATTGCCACTCACTCCCTATCCTAATTCAGACCCTATGATACACACAACCCCGTGATGTTTTTCTCACTCCTACTAGTGAATGTAATGTTACACACCCATACAATGCGCACCACCATGCGAAGTTTTTCAGAAACCTATGCTACATTGCCACTGCATGTTTCCTGATCTCCCCATGCTGACCACCCCGTGGTGCTTTTCTCCATCCTACATTGCCACTCACTGCCTATCCTAATTCAGACCCTATGATTGACACCAGCCCGTGATGTTTTTCTAACTCCTACTAGTGAATGTAATGTTACACACCCATACAGTGCGCACCACCCCGTTTTTTTTTTCAGAAACCTATCCTACATTGTCATTGCATGTTTCCTTACCTCCCCATGCTCACCACCCCGTGGTGCTTTTCTCCATCCTACATTGCCACTCACTGCCTATCCTAATTCAGACCCTATGATTCACACCACCCGGTGATGTTTTTCTCACTCCTACTAGTGAATGTAATGTTACACACCCATACAATGCGCACCACCCCGCGATGTTTTTCAGAAACCTATCCTGCATTGCCATTGCATGTTTCATGACCTCCCCATGCTGATCACCCGTGGTGCTTTTCTCCGTCCTACGTTGCCACTCACTGCCTATCCTAATTCAGACACTATGATTCACATCACCCCGTGATGTTTTTCTCACCCCTACTAGTGAATGTAATGTTACACACCCATACAATGCGCACCACCCCGCGATGTTTTTCAGAAACCTATCCTACATTGCCACTGCATGATTCCTGACATTCCCTTGCTGACCACCCAGTGGTGCTTTTCTCCATGCTACATTGCACCTCACTGCCTATCCTAATTCAGACCCTATAATTCAGACTGCCCCGTGATGTTTTTCTAACTCCTCCTAGTGAAAGTAATGTTACACACCCATACAATGCACACCACCCCGCGATGTTTTTCAGAAACCTATCCTACATTGCCACTGCATGTTTCCTGACCTTCCCATGCTGACAACCCCGTGGTGCTTTTCTCCATCCTACATTGCCACTCCCTGCCTACCCTAATTCAGACCCTATGATTCACACCACCTGGTGATGTTTCTCTCACTCCTACTAGTGAATGTAATGTTACACACCCATACAATGCGCACCACCCCGCGATGATTTTTAGAAACATATCCTACATTGCCACTGCATGTTTCATGACCTCCCCATGCTGTTGACCCTGTGGTGCTTTTCTCCATCCTACATTGCCACTCACTGCCTATCCTAATTCAGACCCTATGATTCACACGACCCCGTGATGTATATCTCACTCCTACTTGTGAATGTAATGTTACAAACCCATACAATGCGCACCACCCCGCGATGTTTTTCAGAAACCTATCCTACATTGCAACTGCATGTTTCCTGACCTCCCCACGCTGACCACCCCGTGGTGCTTTTCTCCATCAAACATTACCACTCACTGCCTATCCTAATTTAGACCCTATGATTCACACCACCCCGTGATGTTTTTCTCACTGCTACTAGTGAATGTAGTGTTACACACCCATACAAAGCGCACCACCCCGCGATGTTTTTTAGAAACTTATCCTACATTGCCACTGCATGTTTCCTGACATCCCCATGCTGACCACCCCGTGGTGCTTTTCTCCATCCTACATTGCTACTCACTGCCTATCCTAATTCAGACCCTATGATTCACACCACTCCGTGATGTTTTTCTCACTCCTACTAGTGAATGTAATGTTACAAACCCACACAATGCGCACCGCCCGCGATGTTTTTCAGAAACCTATCCTAAATTTCCACTGCATATTTCCTGACCTCCCCATGCTCACCACCCCGTGGTGCTTTTCTCCATCCTACATTGCCACTCACTGCCTATCCTAATTCAGACGCTATGATTCACACCACAATGTGATGTTTTACTCACTCCTACATTTGAATGTAATGTTACACCCCCATACAATGCGCACCACCCCCAATGTTTTTCTGGAACCTATCCTACATTGCCACTGCATGTTTAATGACCTCCCCATGCTGACCACCCTGTTTTGCTTTTCTCCATCCCATATTGCCACTCACTGCCTATCCTAATTTAGACCCTATGATTCACACCACGCCGTGATGTTTTTCTCACTCGTAATAGTGAATGTAATGTTACACACCCATACAATGCGCAACACCCCGCGATGTTTTTCAGAAACCTATCCTACATTGCCACTGCATGTTTCCTGACCTCCCCATGCTGACCACCCCGTGGTGCTTTTCTCCATCCTACATTGCCACTCACTGCCTATCCTAATTCAGACCCTATGATTCACACCACACCGTGATGTTTTTCTTACTCCTACTACTGAATGTAATGTTACACACCCATACAATGCGCACCACCCCGCGATGTTTTTCAGAAACCTATCCTATATTGCCACTGCATGTTTCCTGACCTCCCCATGCTGACCACCTAGTGGTGCTTTTCTCCATCCTACATTGCCACTCACTGCCTATCCTAATTCAGACCCTATGATTCACACCACACCGTGATGTTTTTCTCACTCCTATTAGTGAATGTAATGTTACATACCCATACAATGCGCACCACCCCGCGATGTTTTTCAGAAACCTATCCTACATTGCCACTACATGTTTCCTGACCTCCCCATGCTGAAAACCCCGTGGTGCTTTTTTCCATCCTACATTCCCACTCACTGCTGATCCTAATTCAGTTCCTATGATTCACACCACCCCGTGATGTTTTTCTCACTCCTATTAGTGAATGTAATGTTACACACCCATACAATGCGCACCACCCCGCGATGTTTTTCACAAACCTATCCTACATTGCCACTGCATGTTTCCTGACCTCCCCATGCTTACCACCCCGTGGTGCTTTTCTCCATCCTACATTGCCACTCACTGCCTATTCTAATTCAGACCCTATGATTCACTCCACACCGGGATGTTTTTCTCACTCCTATTAGTGAATGTAATGTTACACACCCATACAATGCGCACCACCCCGCGATGTTTTTCAGAAACCTATCCTACATTGCCACTGCATGTTTCCTGACCTCCCCATGCTCACCAGGCCGTGGTGCTTTTCTCCATCCTACATTGCCACTCACTGCCTATCCTAATTCAGACCCTATGACTCACACCACCCCGTGATGTTTTTCTCACTCCTATTAGTGAATGTAATGTTACACACCCATACAATGCGCACCACCCCACAATGTTTTTCAAAAACCTATCGTACATTGCCACTGCATGTGTCCTGACCTCCCCATGCTGACTACCTCATGGTGCTTTTCTCCACCCTACATTAACACTCAATGCCGATCCTAATTCAGTTCCTATGTTTAACACCACACCGTGATGTTTTTCTCACTCCTAGTAGTGAAAGTAATGTTACACACCCATACAATGCGCACCACCACGCGATGTTTTTCAGAAACCTATCCTACATTGCCACTGCATGTTTCCTGACCGCCCCATGCTGACCACCCCGTTGTGCTTTTCTCCATCCTGCATTACCACTCACTGCCTATCCTAATTCAGACCCTATGATTCACACCACCCTGTAATGTTTTTCTCACTCCCATTAGTGAATGTAATGTTACACACCCATACAATGCGCACCACCCCGCGATGTTTTTCAGAATCCTATCCTATATTGCCACTGTATGTTTCCTGACCTCCCCATGCTGCCCACCCCGTGGTGCTTTTCTCCATCCTACATTGCCACTCACTGCCTATCCTAATTCAGACCCTATGATTCACACCAACCCGTGATGTTTTTCTCACTCCTATTAGTGAATGTAGTGTTACACACCCATACAATGCGCACCACCCCGCAATGTTTTTCAGAAACCTCTCCTACATTGCCACTGCTTGTTTCCTGACCTCCCCATGCTGACCACCCCGTGGTGCTTTTCTCCATCCTACATTGCCACTCACTGCCTATTCTAATTCAGACCCTATGATTCACTCCACACCGTGATGTTTTTCTCACTCCTACTTTTGAATGTAATGTTACACACCCATACAATGCGCATCCCCCCGCGATGTTTTTCAGAAACATATCCTACATTGCCACTGCATGTTTCCTGACCTCCCCATGCTGACCACCCCGTGGTGCTTTTCTCCATCCTACATTGCCACTCACTGCCTATCCTAATTCAGACCCTATGATTCACACCACCCCGTGATGTTTTTCTCACTCCTACTAGTGAATGTAATGTTACACACCCATACTATGCGCATCACCCCGCGATGTTTTTCAGAAACCTATCCTACTTTTCTAATGCATGATTCCTGACCTCCCCATGCTGACCACGCCTTGGTGCTTTTCTCCATCCTACATTGCCACTCACTGCCTATCCTAATTCAGACCCTATGATACACACCACCCCGTGATGTTTTTCTCACTCGTACTAGCGAATGTAATGTTACACACACATACAATGCGCACCACCCCGCGATGTTTTTCAGAAACCTATCCTACATTGCCACTGCATGTTTCCTGACCTCCCCATGCTGACCACCCCGTGGTGCTTTTCTCCATCCTACGTTGCCACTCACTGTGTATCCTAATTCAGACCCTAGGATTCACACCACACCGTGATGTTTTTCTCACTCCTACTACTGAATGTAATGTTACACACCCATACAATGCGCACCACCCCGCGATGTTTTTCAGAAACCTATCCTACATTGCCACTGCATGTTTCCTGACCTCCCCATTCTGACCACACCGTGGTGCTTTTCTCCATCCTACATTGCCACTCACTGCCTATCCTAATTAAGACCCTATCATTCACACCACCCCGTGATGTTTTTCTCACTGGTACTAGTGAATGTAATGTTACACACCCATACAATGCGCACCACCCCACGATGTTATTCAGAAACCTATCCTACATTTGCACTTCATGTTTCTTGACCTCCCCATGCTGACCACCCCGTGGTGCTTTTCTCCATCCTACATTGCCACTCACTGCCTATCCTAATTCAGACCCTATGATTCACACAACACAGTGATGTTTTTCTCACTCCTACTGGTGAATGTAATGTTACACACCCATACAATGCGCACCACTCCGAGATGTTTTTCAGAAACCTATCCTAAATTGCCACTGCATGTTTCCTGACCTCCCCATGCTGACCACCCCGTGGTGCTTTTCTCCATCCTACATTGCCACTCACTGCCTATCCTAATTCAGACCCTACGATTCAGACCACCCCGTGATGCTTTTCTCACTCCTACTAGTGAATGTAATGTTACACACCCATATAATGCGCACCACCCCGCGATGTTTTTCAGAAACCTATCCTACATTGCCACTGCATGTTTCTTGACCTCCCCATGCTAACCACCCTGTGGTGCTTTTCTCTAACCTACATTGCCACTCACTCCCTATCCTAATTCAGACCCTATGATACACACAACCCCGTGATGTTTTTCTCACTCCTACTAGTGAATGTAATGTTACACACCCATACAATGCGCACCACCATGCGAAGTTTTTCAGAAACCTATGCTACATTGCCACTGCATGTTTCCTGATCTCCCCATGCTGACCACCCCGTGGTGCTTTCTCCATCCTACATTGCCACTCACTGCCTATCCTAATTCAGACCCTATGATTGACACCAGCCCGTGATGTTTTTCTAACTCCTACTAGTGAATGTAATGTTACACACCCATACAGTGCGCACCACCCCGTTTTTTTTTTCAGAAACCTATCCTACATTGTCATTGCATGTTTCCTTACCTCCCCATGCTCACCACCCCGTGGTGCTTTTCTCCATCCTACATTGCCACTCACTGCCTATCCTAATTCAGACCCTATGATTCACACCACCCGGTGATGTTTTTCTCACTCCTACTAGTGAATGTAATGTTACACACCCATACAATGCGCACCACCCCGCGATGTTTTTCAGAAACCTATCCTGCATTGCCACTGCATGTTTCATGACCTCCCCATGCTGATCACCCGTGGTGCTTTTCTCCGTCCTACGTTGCCACTCACTGCCTATCCTAATTCAGACACTATGATTCACATCACCCCGTGATGTTTTTCTCACCCCTACTAGTGAATGTAATGTTACACACCCATACAATGCGCACCACCCCGCGATGTTTTTCAGAAACCTATCCTACATTGCCACTGCATGATTCCTGACATTCCCTTGCTGACCACCCCTTGGTGCTTTTCTCCATGCTACATTGCACCTCACTGCCTATCCTAATTCAGACCCTATAATTCACACTGCCCCGTGATGTTTTTCTAACTCCTCCTAGTGAAAGTAATGTTACACACCCATACAATACACACCACCCCGCGATGTTTTTCAGAAACCTATCCTACATTGCCACTGCATGTTTCCTGACCTTCCCATGCTGACAACCCCGTGGTGCTTTTCTCCATCCTACATTGCCACTGCCTGCCTACCCTAATTCAGACCCTATGATTCACACCACCTGGTGATGTTTCTCTCACTCCTACTAGTGAATGTAATGTTACACACCCATACAATGCGCACCACCCCGCGATGTTTTTCAGAAACCTATCCTACATTGCAATTGCATGTTTCCTGACCTCCTCACGCTGACCACCCCGTTGTGCTTTTCTCCATCAAACATTGCCACTCACTGCCTATCCTAATTCAGACCCTATGATTCACAGCACCCCGTGATGTTTTTCTCACTTCTACTAGTGAATGAAGTGTTACACAGCCATACAATGCGCACCACCCCGCGATGTTTTTCAGAAACCTATCCTACATTGCCACTGCATGTTTCCTGATCTCCCCATGCTGACCACCCCGTGGTGCTTTTCTCCATCCTACATTGCCACTCACTGCCTATGCTAATTCAGACCCAATGATTCACAAAACCCCGTGAAGTTTTTCTCACTCCTACTAGTAAATGTAATGTTACACACACATACAATGGGCACCACCCCGCAATGTTTTTCAGAAACCTATCCTACATTGCCACTGCATGTTTCCTGACCTCCCATTCTGACAACCCCGTGGTGCTTTTCTCCATCCTACAATGCCACTCACTGCCTATCCTAGTTCAGACCCTATGATTCACACCACCCCGTGATGTTTTTCTCACTCCTACTAGTGAATATAATGTTACACACCCATACAATGCGCACCACCCCGGGATGTTTTTCAGAAACCTATCCTACATTGCCACTGCATGTTTCTTGACCTCCACATGCTGACCACCCCGTGGTGCTTTTCTCCATCCTACATTGACAATCACTGCCTATCCTAATTCAGACCCTATGATTCACACCACCCCATGATGTTTTTCTCACTCCTACTAGTGAATGTAATGTTACACACACATACAATGGGCACCACCCCACGACTCTTTTCAGAAACCTATCCGACATTGCCACTGCATGTTTCCTGACCTCCCCATGCTGACCACCCCGTCGTGCTTTTCTCCATTCTGCATTGCCACTCACTGCCTATCCTAATTCAGACCCTATGATTCAAACCACCTCGTGATGTTTTTCTCACTCATAATAGTGAAAGTATTGTACACACCCATACAATGCGCATCACCCCATGATGTTTTTCAGAAACCTATTCTACATTGCCACTGCATGTTTCCTGACTTCCCCATGCTGACCACCCCGTGGTGCTTTTTTCCATCCTACATTGCCACTCACTGCCTATCCTAATTCAGACCCTATGATACACACCACCCCGTGATGTTTTTCTCACTCCTACTAGTGAATGAAATGTTACACACCCATACAATGCGAACCACCCCACGACTCTTTTCAGAAACCTATCCGACATTGCCACTGCATGTTTAATGGCCTCCCCATGCTGACCACCCCGTCGTGCTTTTCTCCATCATACATTACCACTCACTGCCTATCCTAATTCAGACCCTATGATTCACAGCACCCCGTGATGTTTTTCTCACTCCTACTAGTGAATGTAATGTTACACACCCATACAATGCGCACCACCCCGCGATGTTTTTCTTAAATCTATCCTACATTGCCACTGCATGTTTCCTGACATCCCTATGCTGACCACCCCGTGGTGCTTTTCTCCATCCTACACTGCCACTCACTGCCTATCCTAATTCAGACCCTATGATTCACACCACCCCGTGATGTTTTTCTCACTCCTACTAGGGAATGTAATGTTACACACCCATACAATGCGCACCACCCCGCGATGTTTTTCAGAAACCTATCCTACATTGCCACAGCATGATTCCTGACATTCCCTTGCTGACCACCCCGTGGTGCTTTTCTCCATGCTACATTGCCACTCACTGCCTATCCTTATTCAGACCCTATAATTCACACTGCCCCGTGATGTTTTTGTAACTCCTCCTAGTGAAAGTAATGTTACACACCGATACAATGCGCACCACCCTGCGATGTTTTTCAGAAACCTGTCCTACATTGCCACTGCATGTTTCCAGACCTCCCCATGCTGACCACCCCGTGGTGCTTTTCTCCATCCTACGTTGCCACTCACTGCCTATCCTAATTCAGACCCTATGATTCACACCACCCCGTGATGTTTTTCTCACTCCTACTAGTGAATGTAATGTTACACACCCATACAATGCGCACCACCAAGCGATGTTTTTCAGAAACCTATCATACATTGCCACTGCATGTTTCCTGACCTCCCCATGCTGACCACCCCATGGTGCTTTTCTCCATCCTACATTGCCACTCACTGCCTATCCTAATTCAGACCCTATGATTCACACAACACAGTGATGTTTTTCTCACTCCTACTGGTGAATGTAATGTTACACACCCATACAATGCGCACCACTCCGAGATGTTTTTCAGAAACCTATCCTACATTACCACGGTATGTTTCCTGACCTCCCCATACTGAACATCCCGTGGTGCTTTTCTCCATCCTACAGTGCTACTCACTGCCTATCCTAATTCAGACCCTATGATTCACACCACCCCTTGATGTTTTTCTCATTCATACTAGTGAATGTAATGTTACACACCCATACAATGCACACCACCCCGCGATGTTTTTCAGAAACCTATCCTACATTGCCACTGCATGTTTCCTGACCTCCCAATGCTGACCACCCCGTGGTTCTTTTCTCCATCCTAAATTGCGACTCACTGCCTATTCTA
This sequence comes from Cavia porcellus, assembly GCF_034190915.1. Lineage (NCBI taxonomy): Eukaryota > Metazoa > Chordata > Mammalia > Rodentia > Caviidae > Cavia > Cavia porcellus. The sequence goes on along the minus strand of NW_026947611.1, from coordinate 613,298 downwards.
ATTCAGACCCTATGATTCACACTACCCCGTGATGTTTTTCTCACTCCTACTAGTGAATATAATGTTACACACCCATACAATGCGCACCACGCCGCGGTGTTTTTCAGAAAACTATCCTATATTGCAACTGAATGATTCCTGACATTACCTGGCTGACCACCCCATGGTGCTTTTCTCCATGCTACATTGCCACTCACTGCCTATCCTAATTCAGACACTATGATTCACACCACCCCGTGATGTATTTCTCACTCCTACTAGTGAATGTAATTATACACACCCATACAATGCGCACCACCCCGTGATGTTTTTCAGAAACCTATCCTACATTGCAACTGCATGTTTCCTGACATCCACATGCTGACCACCCCGTTGTGCTTTTCTCCATCAAACATTGCCACTCACTGCCTATCCTAATTCAGACCCTATGATTCACAGCACCCCGTGATGTTTTTCTCACTCCTACTAGTGAATGAAGTGTTACACACCCATACAATGCGCACCACCCCGCGATGTTTTTCAGAAACCTATCCTACATTGCCACTGCATGTTTCCTGACCTCCCCATGCTGACCACCCCGTGGTGCTTTTCTCCATCCTACATTGCCACTCACTGCCTATGCTAATTCAGACCCAATGATTCACAAAACCCCGTGAAGTTTTTCTCACTCCTACTAGTAAATGTAATGTTACACACACATACAATGGGCACCACCCCGCAATGTTTTTCAGAAACCTATCCTACATTGCCACTGCATGTTTCCTGACCTCCCCATTCTGACAACCCCGTGGTGCTTTTCTCCATCCTACAATGCCACTCCCTGCCTATCCTAATTCAGACCCTATGATTCACACCACCCCGTGATGTTTTTCTCACTCCTACTAGTGAATATAATGTTACACACCCATACAATGCGCACCACCCCGGGATGTTTTTCAGAAACCTATCCTACATTGCCACTGCATGTTTCTTGACCTCCACATGCTGACCACCCCGTGGTGCTTTTCTCCATCCTACATTGACAATCACTGCCTATCCTAATTCAGACCCTATGATTCACACCACCCCGTGATGTTTTTCTCACTCCTACTAGTGAATGTAATGTTACACACACATACAATGGGCACCACCCCGCAATGTTTTTCAGAAACCTATCCTACATTGCCACTGCATGTCTCCTGACCTCCCCATGCTGACCAACCTGTGGTGCTTTTCTCCATTCTGCATTGCCACTCACTGCCTATCCTAATTCAGACCCTATGATTCAAACCACCTCGTGATGTTTTTCTCACTCAAAATAGTGAAAGTATTGTACACACCCATACAATGCGCATCACCCCATGATGTTTTTCAGAAACCTATTCTACATTGCCACTGCATGTTTCCTGACTTCCCCATGCTGACCACCCCGTGGTGCTTTTCTCCATCCTACATTGCCACTCACTGCCTATCCTAATTCAGACCCTATGATACACACCACCCCGTGATGTTTTTCTCACTCCTACTAGTGAATGAAATGTTACACACCCATATAATGCTCACCACCCCACGACTCTTTTCAGAAACCTATCCGACATTGCCACTGCATGTTTCCTGACCTCCCTATGCTGACCACCCCGTGGTGCTTTTCTCCATCCTACACTGCCACTCACTGCCTATCCTAATACAGACCCTATGATTCACACCACCCCGTGATGTTTTTCTCACTGCTACTAGTGAACCTAAGGTTACACACCCATACAATGCGCACCACCCCGCGATGTTTTTCAGAAACCTATCCTAAATTTCCACTGCATGTTTGCTGACCTCCCCATGGTGACCACCCCGTGGTTCTGTTCTGGATCCTATATTGCCACTCACTGCGTATCCTAATTCAGACCCTATGATTCACACAACCCCTTGATATTTTTCTCACAATTACTAGTGAATGAAATGTTACACACCCATACAAGGCGCATCACCCCGCGATGTTTTTCAGAAACCTATCCTACATTTCCAATGCATGATTCCTGACCTCCCCATGCTGACTACGCCTTGGTGCTTTTCTCCATCCTACATTGCCACTCACTGCCTATCCTAATTCAGACCTTATGATTCACACCACCCCGTGATGTTTTTCTTACTCCTACTAGTGAATGTAATGTTACACACCCATACAATGCGCACCACCCCGCCATGTTTTTCTGAAACCTATCCTACATTGCCACTGCATGTTTCCTGACCTCCCCATGCTGACCACCCCGTGGTGCTTTTCTCCATCCTACATTGCCACTCACAACCTATCCTAATTCAGACCATATGATTCACACCACCCCGTGATGTTTTTCTCACTCCTACTAGTGAATGTAATGTTACACACCCATACAATGCGCACCACCAAGCGATGTTTTTCAGAAACCTATCATACATTGCCCCTGCATGTTTCCTGACCTCCCCATGCTGACCACCCCATGGTGCTTTTCTCCATCCTACATTGCCACTCACTGCCTATCCTAATTCAGACCCTATGATTCACACAACACAGTGATGTTTTTCTCACTCCTACTGGTGAATGTAATGTTACACACCCATACAATGCGCACCACTCCGAGATGTTTTTCAGAAACCTATCCTAAATTGCCACTGCATGTTTCCTGACCTCCCCATGCTGACCACCCCGTGGTGCTTTTCTCCATCCTACATTGCCACTCACTGCCTATCCTAATTCAGACCCTACGATTCACACCACCCCGTGATGCTTTTCTCACTCCTACTAGTGAATGAAGTGTTACACACCCATACAATGCGCACCACCCCGCGATGTTTTTCAGAAACCTATCCTACATTGCCACTGCATGTTTCCTGACCTCCCCATGCTGACCACCCCGTGGTGCTTTTCTCCATCCTACATTGCCACTCACTGCCTATGCTAATTCAGACCCAATGATTCACAAAACCCCGTGAAGTTTTTCTCACTCCTACTAGTAAATGTAATGTTACACACACATACAATGGGCACCACCCCGCAATGTTTTTCAGAAACCTATCCTACATTGCCACTGCATGTTTCCTGACCTCCCCATTCTGACAACCCCGTGGTGCTTTTCTCCATCCTACAATGCCACTCCCTGCCTATCCTAATTCAGACCCTATGATTCACACCACCCCGTGATGTTTTTCTCACTCCTACTAGTGAATATAATGTTACACACCCATACAATGCGCACCACCCCGGGATGTTTTTCAGAAACCTATCCTACATTGCCACTGCATGTTTCTTGACCTCCACATGCTGACCACCCCGTGGTGCTTTTCTCCATCCTACATTGACAATCACTGCCTATCCTAATTCAGACCCTATGATTCACACCACCCCGTGATGTTTTTCTCACTCCTACTAGTGAATGTAATGTTACACACACATACAATGGGCACCACCCCGCAATGTTTTTCAGAAACCTATCCTACATTGCCACTGCATGTCTCCTGACCTCCCCATGCTGACCAACCTGTGGTGCTTTTCTCCATTCTGCATTGCCACTCACTGCCTATCCTAATTCAGACCCTATGATTCAAACCACCTCGTGATGTTTTTCTCACTCAAAATAGTGAAAGTATTGTACACACCCATACAATGCGCATCACCCCATGATGTTTTTCAGAAACCTATTCTACATTGCCACTGCATGTTTCCTGACTTCCCCATGCTGACCACCCCGTGGTGCTTTTCTCCATCCTACATTGCCACTCACTGCCTATCCTAATTCAGACCCTATGATACACACCACCCCGTGATGTTTTTCTCACTCCTACTAGTGAATGAAATGTTACACACCCATATAATGCTCACCACCCCACGACTCTTTTCAGAAACCTATCCGACATTGCCACTGCATGTTTCCTGACCTCCCTATGCTGACCACCCCGTGGTGCTTTTCTCCATCCTACACTGCCACTCACTGCCTATCCTAATACAGACCCTATGATTCACACCACCCCGTGATGTTTTTCTCACTGCTACTAGTGAACCTAAGGTTACACACCCATACAATGCGCACCACCCCGCGATGTTTTTCAGAAACCTATCCTAAATTTCCACTGCATGTTTGCTGACCTCCCCATGGTGACCACCCCGTGGTTCTGTTCTGGATCCTATATTGCCACTCACTGCGTATCCTAATTCAGACCCTATGATTCACACAACCCCTTGATATTTTTCTCACAATTACTAGTGAATGAAATGTTACACACCCATACAAGGCGCATCACCCCGCGATGTTTTTCAGAAACCTATCCTACATTTCCAATGCATGATTCCTGACCTCCCCATGCTGACTACGCCTTGGTGCTTTTCTCCATCCTACATTGCCACTCACTGCCTATCCTAATTCAGACCTTATGATTCACACCACCCCGTGATGTTTTTCTTACTCCTACTAGTGAATGTAATGTTACACACCCATACAATGCGCACCACCCCGCCATGTTTTTCTGAAACCTATCCTACATTGCCACTGCATGTTTCCTGACCTCCCCATGCTGACCACCCCGTGGTGCTTTTCTCCATCCTACATTGCCACTCACAACCTATCCTAATTCAGACCATATGATTCACACCACCCCGTGATGTTTTTCTCACTCCTACTAGTGAATGTAATGTTACACACCCATACAATGCGCACCACCAAGCGATGTTTTTCAGAAACCTATCATACATTGCCCCTGCATGTTTCCTGACCTCCCCATGCTGACCACCCCATGGTGCTTTTCTCCATCCTACATTGCCACTCACTGCCTATCCTAATTCAGACCCTATGATTCACACAACACAGTGATGTTTTTCTCACTCCTACTGGTGAATGTAATGTTACACACCCATACAATGCGCACCACTCCGAGATGTTTTTCAGAAACCTATCCTAAATTGCCACTGCATGTTTCCTGACCTCCCCATGCTGACCACCCCGTGGTGCTTTTCTCCATCCTACATTGCCACTCACTGCCTATCCTAATTCAGACCCTACGATTCACACCACCCCGTGATGCTTTTCTCACTCCTACTAGTGAATGTAATGTTACACACCCATATAATGCGCACCACCCCGCGATGTTTTTCAGAAACCTATCCTACATTGCCACTGCATGTTTCTTGACCTCCCCATGCTAACCACCCTGTGGTGCTTTTCTCTAACCTACATTGCCACTCACTCCCTATCCTAATTCAGACCCTATGATACACACAACCCCGTGATGTTTTTCTCACTCCTACTAGTGAATGTAATGTTACACACCCATACAATGCGCACCACCATGCGAAGTTTTTCAGAAACCTATGCTACATTGCCACTGCATGTTTCCTGATCTCCCCATGCTGACCACCCCGTGGTGCTTTTCTCCATCCTACATTGCCACTCACTGCCTATCCTAATTCAGACCCTATGATTGACACCAGCCCGTGATGTTTTTCTAACTCCTACTAGTGAATGTAATGTTACACACCCATACAGTGCGCACCACCCCGTTTTTTTTTTCAGAAACCTATCCTACATTGTCATTGCATGTTTCCTTACCTCCCCATGCTCACCACCCCGTGGTGCTTTTCTCCATCCTACATTGCCACTCACTGCCTATCCTAATTCAGACCCTATGATTCACACCACCCGGTGATGTTTTTCTCACTCCTACTAGTGAATGTAATGTTACACACCCATACAATGCGCACCACCCCGCGATGTTTTTCAGAAACCTATCCTGCATTGCCACTGCATGTTTCATGACCTCCCCATGCTGATCACCCGTGGTGCTTTTCTCCGTCCTACGTTGCCACTCACTGCCTATCCTAATTCAGACACTATGATTCACATCACCCCGTGATGTTTTTCTCACCCCTACTAGTGAATGTAATGTTACACACCCATACAATGCGCACCACCCCGCGATGTTTTTCAGAAACCTATCCTACATTGCCACTGCATGATTCCTGACATTCCCTTGCTGACCACCCAGTGGTGCTTTTCTCCATGCTACATTGCACCTCACTGCCTATCCTAATTCAGACCCTATAATTCAGACTGCCCCGTGATGTTTTTCTAACTCCTCCTAGTGAAAGTAATGTTACACACCCATACAATGCACACCACCCCGCGATGTTTTTCAGAAACCTATCCTACATTGCCACTGCATGTTTCCTGACCTTCCCATGCTGACAACCCCGTGGTGCTTTTCTCCATCCTACATTGCCACTCCCTGCCTACCCTAATTCAGACCCTATGATTCACACCACCTGGTGATGTTTCTCTCACTCCTACTAGTGAATGTAATGTTACACACCCATACAATGCGCACCACCCCGCGATGATTTTTAGAAACCTATCCTACATTGCCACTGCATGTTTCATGACCTCCCCATGCTGTTGACCCTGTGGTGCTTTTCTCCATCCTACATTGCCACTCACTGCCTATCCTAATTCAGACACTATGATTCACACGACCCCGTGATGTATTTCTCACTCCTACTTGTGAATGTAATGTTACAAACCCATACAATGCGCACCACCCCGCGATGTTTTTCAGAAACCTATCCTACATTGCAACTGCATGTTTCCTGACCTCCCCACGCTGACCACCCCGTGGTGCTTTTCTCCATCAAACATTACCACTCACTGCCTATCCTAATTTAGACCCTATGATTCACACCACCCCGTGATGTTTTTCTCACTGCTACTAGTGAATGTAGTGTTACACACCCATACAATGCGCACCACCCCGCGATGTTTTTTAGAAACTTATCCTACATTGCCACTGCATGTTTCCTGACATCCCCATGCTGACCACCCCGTGGTGCTTTTCTCCATCCTACATTGCTACTCACTGCCTATCCTAATTCAGACCCTATGATTCACACCACCCCGTGATGTTTTTCTCACTCCTACTAGTGAATGTAATGTTACACACCCACACAATGCGCACCGCCCGCGATGTTTTTCAGAAACCTATCCTAAATTTCCACTGCATATTTCCTGACCTCCCCATGCTCACCACCCAGTGGTGCTTTTCTCCATCCTACATTGCCACTCACTGCCTATCCTAATTCAGACGCTATGATTCACACCACAATGTGATGTTTTACTCACTCCTACATTTGAATGTAATGTTACACCCCCATACAATGCGCACCACCCCCAATGTTTTTCTGGAACCTATCCTACATTGCCACTGCATGTTTAATGACCTCCCCATGCTGACCACCCTGTTTTGCTTTTCTCCATCCCATATTGCAACTCACTGCCTATCCTAAATTAGACCCTATGATTCACACCACGCCGTGATGTTTTTCTCACTCGTAATAGTGAATGTAATGTTACACACCCATACAATGCGCAACACCCCGCGATGTTTTTCAGAAACCTATCCTACATTGCCACTGCATGTTTCCTGACCTCCCCATGCTGACCACCCCGTGGTGCTTTTCTCCATCCTACATTGCCACTCACTGCCTATCCTAATTCAGACCCTATGATTCACACCACACCGTGATGTTTTTCTCACTCCTACTACTGAATGTAATGTTACACACCCATACAATGCGCACCACCCCGCGATGTTTTTCAGAAACCTATCCTATTTTGCCACTGCATGTTTCCTGACCTCCCCATGCTGACCACCTAGTGGTGCTTTTCTCCATCCTACATTGCCACTCACTGCCTATCCTAATTCAGACCCTATGATTCACACCACCCCGTGATGTTTTTCTCACTCCTATTAGTGAATGTAATGTTACATACCCATACAATGCGCACCACCCCGCGATGTTTTTCAGAAACCTATCCTACATTGCCACTACATGTTTCCTGACCTCCCCATGCTGACCACCCCGTGGTGCTTTTTTCCATCCTACATTCCCACTCACTGCTGATCCTAATTCAGTTCCTATGATTCACACCACCCCGTGATGTTTTTCTCACTCCTATTAGTGAATGTAATGTTACACACCCATACAATGCGCACCACCCCGCGATGTTTTTCACAAACCTATCCTACATTGCCACTGCATGTTTCCTGACCTCCCCATGCTTACCACCCCGTGGTGCTTTTCTCCATCCTACATTGCCACTCACTGCCTATTCTAATTCAGACCCTATGATTCACTCCACACCGTGATGGTTTTCTCACTCCTACTTTTGAATGTAATGTTACACACCCATACAATGGGCATCCCCCCGCGATGTTTTTCAGAAACATAGCCTACATTGCCACTGCATGTTTCCTGACCTCCCCATGCTGACCACCCCGTGGTGCTTTTCTCCATCCTACATTGCCACTCACTGCCTATCCTAATTCAGACCCTATGATTCACACCACCCCGGGATGTTTTTCTCACTCCTAATAGTGAATGTAATGTTACACACCCATACAATGCGCACCACCCCGCGATGTTTTTCAGAAACCTATCCTACATTGCCACTGCATGTTTCCTGACCTCCCCATGCTCACCACGCCGTGGTGCTTTTCTCCATCCTACATTGCCACTCACTGCGTATCCTAATTCAGACCCTATGACTCACACCACCCCGTGATGTTTTTCTCACTCCTATTAGTGAATGTAATGTTACACACCCATACAATGCGCACCACCCCACAATGTTTTTCAAACACCTATCGTACATTGCCACTGCATGTGTCCTGACCTCCCCATGCTGACTACCTCATGGTGCTTTTCTCCAACCTACATTAACACTCAATGCCGATCCTAATTCAGTTCCTATGTTTAACACCACACCGTGATGTTTTTCTCACTCCTAGTAGTGAAAGTAATGTTACATACCCATACAATGCGCACCACCACGCGATGTTTTTCAGAAACCTATCCTACATTGCCACTGCATGTTTCCTGACCGCCCCATGCTGACCACCCCGTTGTGCTTTTCTCCATCCTGCATTACCACTCACTGCCTATCCTAATTCAGACCCTATGATTCACACGACCCTGTGATGTTTTTCTCACTCCCATTAGTGAATGTAATGTTACACACCCATACAATGCGCACCACCCCGCGATGTTTTTCAGAATCCTATCCTATATTGCCACTGTATGTTTCCTGACCTCCCCATGCTGCCCACCCCGTGGTGCTTTTCTCCATCCTACATTGCCACTCACTGCCTATCCTAATTCAGACCCTATGATTCACACCAACCCGTGATGTTTTTCTCACTCCTATTAATGAATGTAGTGTTACACACCCATACAATGCGCACCACCCCGCGATGTTTTTCAGAAACCTCTCCTACATTGCCACTGCTTGTTTCCTGACCTCCCCATGCTGACCACCCCGTGGTGCTTTTCTCCATCCTACATTGCCACTCACTGCCTATTCTAATTCAGACCCTATGATTCACTCCACACCGTGATGTTTTTCTCACTCCTACTTTTGAATGTAATGTTACACACCCATACAATGCGCATCCCCCCGCGATGTTTTTCAGAAACATATCCTACATTGCCACTGCATGTTTCCTGACCTCCCCATGCTGACCACCCCGTGGTGCTTTTCTCCATCCTACATTGCCACTCACTGCCTATCCTAATTCAGACGCTATGATTCACACCACCCCGTGATGTTTTTCTCACTCCTACTAGTGAATGTAATGTTACACACCCATACAATGCGCATCACCCCGCGATGTTTTTCAGAAACCTATCCTACTTTTCTAATGCATGATTCCTGACCTCCCCATGCTTACCACGCCTTGGTGCTTTTCTCCATCCTACATTGCCACTCACTGCCTATCCTAATTCAGACCCTATGATACACACCACCCCGTGATGTTTTTCTCACTCGTACTAGCGAATGTAATGTTACACACACATACAATGCGCACCACCCCGCGATGTTTTTCAGAAACCTATCTTACATTGCCACTGCATGTTTCCTGACCTCCCCATGCTGACCCCCCCGTGGTGCTTTTCTCCATCCTACATTGCCACTCACTGTGTATCCTAATTCAGACCCTATGATTCACACCACACCGTGATGTTTTTCTCACTCCTACTACTGAATGTAATGTTACACACCCATACAATGCGCACCACCCCGCGATGTTTTTCAGAAACCTATCCTACATTGCCACTGCATGTTTCCTGACCTCCCCATTCTGACCACACCGTGGTGCTTTTCTCCATCCTACATTGCCACTCACTGCCTATCCTAATTAAGAAACTATCATTCACACCACCCCGTGATGTTTTTCTCACTCCTATTAGTGAATGTAATGTTACACACCCATACAATGCGCACCACCAAGCGATGTTTTTCAGAAACCTATCATACATTGCCGCTGCATGTTTCCTGACCTCCCCATGCTGACCACCCCATGGTGCTTTTCTCCATCCTACATTGCCACTCACTGCCTATCCTAATTCAGACCCTATGATTCACACAACACAGTGATGTTTTTCTCACTCCTACTGGTGAATGTAATGTTACACACCCATACAATGCGCACCACTCCGAGATGTTTTTCAGAAACCTATCCTAAATTGCCACTGCATGTTTCCTGACCTCCCCATGCTGACCACCCCGTGGTGCTTTTCTCCGTCCTACATTGCCACTCACTGCCTATCCTAATTCAGACCCTACGATTCACACCACCCCGTGATGCTTTTCTCACTCCTACTAGTGAATGTAATGTTACACACCCATATAATGCGCACCACCCCGCGATGTTTTTCAGAAACCTATCCTACATTGCCACTGCATGTTTCTTGACCTCCCCATGCTAACCACCCTGTGGTGCTTTTCTCTAACCTACATTGCCACTCACTCCCTATCCTAATTCAGACCCTATGATACACACAACCCCGTGATGTTTTTCTCACTCCTACTAGTGAATGTAATGTTACACACCCATACAATGCGCACCACCATGCGAAGTTTTTCAGAAACCTATGCTACATTGCCACTGCATGTTTCCTGATCTCCCCATGCTGACCACCCCGTGGTGCTTTTCTCCATCCTACATTGCCACTCACTGCCTATCCTAATTCAGACGCTATGATTCACACCACAATGTGATGTTTTACTCACTCCTACATTTGAATGTAATGTTACACCCCCATACAATGCGCACCACCCCCAATGTTTTTCTGGAACCTATCCTACATTGCCACTGCATGTTTAATGACCTCCCCATGCTGACCACCCTGTTTTGCTTTTCTCCATCCCATATTGCAACTCACTGCCTATCCTAAATTAGACCCTATGATTCACACCACGCCGTGATGTTTTTCTCACTCGTAATAGTGAATGTAATGTTACACACCCATACAATGCGCAACACCCCGCGATGTTTTTCAGAAACCTATCCTACATTGCCACTGCATGTTTCCTGACCTCCCCATGCTGACCACCCCGTGGTGCTTTTCTCCATCCTACATTGCCACTCACTGCCTATCCTAATTCAGACCCTATGATTCACACCACACCGTGATGTTTTTCTCACTCCTACTACTGAATGTAATGTTACACACCCATACAATGCGCACCACCCCGCGATGTTTTTCAGAAACCTATCCTATTTTGCCACTGCATGTTTCCTGACCTCCCCATGCTGACCACCTAGTGGTGCTTTTCTCCATCCTACATTGCCACTCACTGCCTATCCTAATTCAGACCCTATGATTCACACCACCCCGTGATGTTTTTCTCACTCCTATTAGTGAATGTAATGTTACATACCCATACAATGCGCACCACCCCGCGATGTTTTTCAGAAACCTATCCTACATTGCCACTACATGTTTCCTGACCTCCCCATGCTGACCACCCCGTGGTGCTTTTTTCCATCCTACATTCCCACTCACTGCTGATCCTAATTCAGTTCCTATGATTCACACCACCCCGTGATGTTTTTCTCACTCCTATTAGTGAATGTAATGTTACACACCCATACAATGCGCACCACCCGGCGATGTTTTTCACAAACCTATCCTACATTGCCACTGCATGTTTCCTGACCTCCCCATGCTTACCACCCCGTGGTGCTTTTCTCCATCCTACATTGCCACTCACTGCCTATTCTAATTCAGACCCTATGATTCACTCCACACCGTGATGGTTTTCTCACTCCTACTTTTGAATGTAATGTTACACACCCATACAATGGGCATCCCCCCGCGATGTTTTTCAGAAACATAGCCTACATTGCCACTGCATGTTTCCTGACCTCCCCATGCTGACCACCCCGTGGTGCTTTTCTCCATCCTACATTGCCACTCACTGCCTATCCTAATTCAGACCCTATGATTCACACCACCCCGGGATGTTTTTCTCACTCCTAATAGTGAATGTAATGTTACACACCCATACAATGCGCACCACCCCGCGATGTTTTTCAGAAACCTATCCTACATTGCCACTGCATGTTTCCTGACCTCCCCATGCTCACCACGCCGTGGTGCTTTTCTCCATCCTACATTGCCACTCACTGCGTATCCTAATTCAGACCCTATGACTCACACCACCCCGTGATGTTTTTCTCACTCCTATTAGTGAATGTAATGTTACACACCCATACAATGCGCACCACCCCACAATGTTTTTCAAACACCTATCGTACATTGCCACTGCATGTGTCCTGACCTCCCCATGCTGACTACCTCATGGTGCTTTTCTCCAACCTACATTAACACTCAATGCCGATCCTAATTCAGTTCCTATGTTTAACACCACACCGTGATGTTTTTCTCACTCCTAGTAGTGAAAGTAATGTTACATACCCATACAATGCGCACCACCACGCGATGTTTTTCAGAAACCTATCCTACATTGCCACTGCATGTTTCCTGACCGCCCCATGCTGACCACCCCGTTGTGCTTTTCTCCATCCTGCATTACCACTCACTGCCTATCCTAATTCAGACCCTATGATTCACACGACCCTGTGATGTTTTTCTCACTCCCATTAGTGAATGTAATGTTACACACCCATACAATGCGCACCACCCCGCGATGTTTTTCAGAATCCTATCCTATATTGCCACTGTATGTTTCCTGACCTCCCCATGCTGCCCACCCCGTGGTGCTTTTCTCCATCCTACATTGCCACTCACTGCCTATCCTAATTCAGACCCTATGATTCACACCAACCCGTGATGTTTTTCTCACTCCTATTAATGAATGTAGTGTTACACACCCATACAATGCGCACCACCCCGCAATGTTTTTCAGAAACCTCTCCTACATTGCCACTGCTTGTTTCCTGACCTCCCCATGCTGACCACCCCGTGGTGCTTTTCTCCATCCTACATTGCCACTCACTGC